>NC_046159.1:134197415-134273602 GCF_011064425.1 Rattus rattus
GGTGCAGAGTGAATAGAGCCTCCACAGGATCTAGGCTTCTCCTCTTATTGATGCCCAAATAAAGCTATCCTCTGTTATATATATATATGGCTGGAGCCATGGTCCCTCCATGTGTACTCTTTGGATGGTGGTTTAGTCTCTGGGAGCTGGGGGGTGGGGTTGGTTGGTTGATATTATTGTTCTGCTTATGGGATTGAAAACCCCTTTAGCTCCTTCAGTCCTTTTTCTAACTCCTTTGGGGGCCCCATTCTCAGTCCAATGGTTGGTTGAGAGCATCTGACTCTGTATTTGTCAGGATCTGGCAAAGTCCCTCAGTACACAGCTATATCAGGCTTCTGTTAGCCTGCATTTCTTGGCATCTACAATATTGTTTGGGTTTGGTGACAGTATATGGGATGGATCCCCGGGGGAGACTCCTTGAAGGGATTGACATAAGGGCCTGTCTCTGGAGGAACTTTGTAAAGGACCCTTCCTCGACCTCGGGGCTCCCCGTGGGTGATGGGCAGTCCTGTTTAGGTCGAGCATCCATGGGGTGTTCAGAGAGATGGCGAGGCTGCAAACTGACTTCTTAAGTGCTGCTTCCCTATAAGACTGAGGGAATTGGGAGTGGGGATAAAGGGTGTGCTGCTCTCTGTGGGACTGACCGTAGATCTTAAGAGAGTGCTTTCCAGCGAGGGAGACCCTATTCTGACCCCACATTACTTTAAGCTAACGTGGCAGACTGGCTGGGAGGTGGCTACTGGCTCAGGGCCCTGAAACACTGAGTAATTCTAGGATGGCTGGGACTGAAGGCGGCATTCCAGATACTTCCACGTTGCCTTAATGCTTAAAAAAAGAGGAAAAGAAAAAAATATCCGTCCACTCTCCAGGCCAAGTAGTGGGAGGCAGAGCTTTGGCTCAGAAACAAGACCCATCCCTTTTATGGAAGGACATTGCTGGAAAGTTCCACCACAGAGGGAAGCTGGGGCTAGCTCTGTATACTTTACTGAAGGGGGGAGGACCACTTGAGCAGGCGACTGATGCGGGTGGGAGTGGTCGAAGGGAGCCCCGCTTATTTTCCTCCAGATTCTCTATCTACGTCATTCTTGACTTATGAGAAAGGCTTGAAAGCCATTGTCGAATCTCCTCCGAGGAAACGACTGACCACTTTTAGGGAACTTCCAGAGTTGTGTTAGGAACTGTGGATTGCCGAAGAAAGGGAAGGAAAAAAAAAAAAAACAGAACATGGGATTTAAAAGAAACAAAACGAAATTTATTGTATACCAAATCCTATGTCTAACGAAACAGCACAGCCAAGAAAAACTGGCCGCTGTCACTGTCCTCTGGATGGGTGTTTATTTATTGGAGAAGAGGAAGCTACAATTAAAGGAGAGAAGGGGCCCACGTCACGATGTTATTGGAGTCAAGCAGATTGACTGCCTGGAGTGACAGGCCTGGCTGTGTGGAGCACGGAGGCCACGGGTGGGGTCAGAGACTCGAGAACATCCAAAGCACAGACACAGCCTGAGTATCGATTTTAAATTGAATTCCAGGTTTTAGTGCAATTAAAAGCTACTGCGAGGATTTGAGGAGAGAAATGGTATGATCAAATTATTAGAGCAGCATGGTTTTTATATTAATTAGGACGGACCAGGGGGATGAGAGGATCAGCAAGCGAGGTAATTCACTAACCGAATAAGCTTGGGAGCCCAGAAGGCCTTTGTGAAATCGACAAATTAAAGCTACAGTGTTGTCTGACATTACAGACAAGAAATGGTTTTTTTTCTCCCTTCATTAATTTTATCTGATTCACTCAACTTGTTAGTTCTGACAGACTCGGATCATCAGCCTGATTACTTCCCTTTCATCTGTCTATAAACACCAGCACCACACCGTTTGTTTTGTTCGGTTATGGGTATGTTCCGGTCCACAGGTGAAGCAAAAATGACAAGCAAAATGTGCGGATGAAGGGTATGGGGTTGTTTTACCACCTTATCTCGAAGAGGGGAGTTTGTGTGTCTTTCCCTCATCAACAGCCTTAGCCCGATTGGGGATTTTTAGTCTGAAATCTGAATGTGCTTATCAGCTGGGAAAAATCTGACATTTATCGTCCCTCAGAAGTGTGTGTGTGTGTGTGTGTGTGTGTGTGAAAGAGAGACAGAGACAGAGACAGAGAGACAGATAGACAAAGAGACAGAGAGACAGAGACACATAGAGACACAGAGGCACAGAGACACAGAGAGAGACACAGAGAGAGAGACAGAGAGAGAAAGGGGGAGAAAAATTGGCAGTATTATTGAGCAACAAGTCTGCTTATTTATTGCTTCAATCCACCCCCATCCCCCCACTCCAGGTTGCAGACTTTCTCATGAGCCCCCAAGGGACGTCTGGCTAATTTTTAAAAGATAATTTTCCAAAGTACTGCCTCTCACCATAGAAAATGCCGTCGAATATGCCACGTAGGTTTTCTGGGTCATAAAGGCTGAGGAAAACCAGTTGGTTACGTTTGCAGCTTTTTTCTTTTTGCGGTTCTGGGTGGTACAGCCCAGTTGCCAACGTTATCCGTTCCTCCTTCTGGGAACAGCCTTAATTGTACTTGGCTTGGCTGACACAAAGGGCCTCTGAAAAATATGAGGCTGATCCCTCTAGTGTTGCTTTGTGAAGACTACAGTACTGAGTACTGGATAGAGGAACACAGCGGCAGAGTGCAGAGAGTGGCTGGAAAATCAATCTGCTTTAAAACACATTGTTGCAATGTCTTTCTACAAAATGTCATGGAACGGTACAGGGTTTCTAGCCAGAGAAAATGCAGGCCCGTTGCTACATCTGCAAGGACAGGATGGATGTTCATTGTTGAGACTTACCAGAAGGAACAGGAAAGAATTGAAATCACGTTGGCCAGAGTTACCAGACGAGCCAGAGCAACGTAAACTTGCCTTGCTTTCAGAAATGAATTCACAATCCTGGTTAGGATTGTCTGGCTACATTTACAGGCGTCCACCGTCATAAAAAGAGGAGACGAGATTTCATACACTTCTGCATTCTTTCCCTGACGCCCCCTGATGTTCAGACCCTTGTATGTATCTTCTTCCTGTTTTTCTTTGACATTTTCTTTTACATTCAGACATTTGTTAAACTGCTCTTCTGTTCCAGACACCGAAGATAGAAAAATGATAAGATACAGTCACTTGCCTGGACATACTTTATCATCCCTCTGGGTGACAAACTCTTAGTGACAATAGAGATTTATACGTACTGCCCAGGACACAGGGGAAATGGTATTAATTATTAACGCTAGTTATAATTATAGTTATCAAGGAAGATGAGAATATTTGAGCTGTGGTCTGAAGCATAAGCAGATGTTAGAGTCCTCATTAGAGGCAATTCATGGTTGGACATCATTGACTGATGCTTGGTCAATACCAGTTTGGTCCAGTTTCTGGGGAAATCCATTATGTGCAATGGGCAGCTAGTTTTTTTTTTTTGTTTTTTCTTGTTTTTTTTTTTTTTTTGTGTGTGTGTGTGTGTGTGTGTGTGTGTGTGTGTGTGTGTGTGTGTGTTTTGTTTGTTGATGATGATATAAACCTCAGTTCTTTCTCCACAGCAATTCTTTTCTGTTCCAGTGTCCCTTACTCTGCATGTGCAATAAAAGGAGCTCCATGGCAGAAAGGCCAGCTCTCCCTTAAAGGAACGTAAAATAAAACTGGGTGCTTTGGACTTAGACTGCAGCAGCTCTGGGTTCCAGCAGAAAGGGGGTGGGTGATAGTGTCACAAGGGGGACCCTGATCCCTTGTGGAGATAGAAGTGGGGTCTGTTAGAGGGAGTCAAGTTATTAGAAATGATTTTATTTTAGAGTCTCTTTCAGTTGTAAGAGCCTATAAACAGAATTTCATATTTATGTCTAAAAAGGACTAATTACCCCAGAGAGTGTTGATGAGCTCAAACCCACCTTGAAGCCCAGCACACATGATATAGTCACCAGACATCGCCTTACAAATCCTTTAGAAAAATGACACCCCGCCATGGTCATCCTGTTATTGGCAATGAGGTTGATAGGGAAATTCATTGACTTGAAACCATGCAGGCAGTTTACAAAGGCTCTCTTGGCTTGTAGCAAATCAAATCAAGATCATTTTTGTATATTACATAAGACATATTATCAACAGTCACTGCATTTACAGTTGGACATGTGCAGTCAAAACCAAACCACAGTCACAAAGTCTAGGAGCATATTAAGGGTCCTAAGAAATTGTGGGATGCAAAATTAGGCCATGATTCAGTGTGAATGAATGTCAATAGAGTATGCAAACTATATTTTATATGCTGTTAAGGGTAATGCTATTATTGTTTTATGAAGACTTAACTCTAGTATTTTAGTAGCACTCTGTGATTATAAGAACAATACAGTTTAATAGCCAAGGTATCAGAGTATGAACACAATGAAATTACTCACGTGGGAAATGCCACTGGAGGCGGGATTGAGCTACAGAGTAAATAGAAAAGCCGAGAAGCAGGGATATAAGTGGATGCTGCTTGCTTCTTGTTCTAGTGTTCTCTGGACACCAGAGCTTCCTCTCCTCTCTCTTCTGTACTGAGATGACACTGAAACACGGGCAGCACCCTGGGACCTTCAGGATTTTGACTCCTTGGTGAAATCACAGTTCACGCTGCTATGTTCATCCCTCCCATCTAAGAAACTTTTCATCTTCCATCTCAGAACAGATGGGGCCCAAAATTAACTTTGAAACAATAATTTTAAAAACTGAAAGGAAATGTACCTTTTGTAGGAGTCCAGGCATTAAACATAGAGGGAGCATAACACATGAGAAACATACATTAGGCAAGGATGCCCCATTTTTCTACACTGTCGAACTTCCAAGAACATGTTTTCTATAAACTCAGTCAAGCTCAGGGGCATCTTTAGAGGGTCCCTTGTCTCACAATGTTGCGTTCTGTCTTTCTCTTTTTCTTTTATAAATATTTTTTTAAAATGTAATCCCATTTATACATATTTATATTCTTTTTACACTACAGTTTCTTTGTGTGCATATTATGTCTTTTAAATTAGTGTTTTGTTTTTATGAGAGTGTGAGGATAAGTAGGTCTGTTTCTTGTGTCTTCTCTTGGGCTCTTCTTCTGCTGTTTGCTCTATTCAGTTCCAATGCGCTAGTTTTGGTTTTATCTGATTGCATTTTATTTTATTATTATTCCTTCAACAATAATCTCTTTGATTATTTTTTTTTTCTACTGAGAAGCAGGAAGGGGTGGATTCAGATGGGAGGGAGATGGGGAGGAACTGGGAGGAGCAGAGGGAGGGGAAACCATAATCAGGATACATTATGCAAGAAAAAAAAATCTATTCTCAATAGAGGGAATACATTGTGAGGAAAAAGAGTAAATATGAAAATCTCCCACTTTAATCCTACACAGCAATAAGATTATAAAATAAAATGTTTTGAGTGCTTACAAAAATATTCCCTAATTCCTGAATTTCCCAGGGTTTCTGTTAGCCTTTGAATATAACAGAGGCTCTGTTAATGTCCATCACTCCTCTTTTATTGGTTACTTTTTATTTGAATGATGCAAGATTTGAGCATCTACAAGATGCCTATCCTACCAAATATTCTGGGATGGGCTCCAAGCAATGCTTCCCTTGTGTGAAGTAACAAGCAACTGCTTCCTTTGATCTGCGGTTCTGAGGCGTACTCTGTACTGCCCCCTACCTGCATCACCCCACATCACAGATTCTCATCTAGTGGCCACACTGCTGGACACTTGGTGGCCAGCATTCACATGCTAACTTCTTCTGAATGATACGGGTCCTTTACAATCCTCAAGACGCCAAACTTGGGGAAAAAATGACAGACAGAGAGAGGTGGGAAAAAAGAGTAAAAGTAAATTTTGTTCTCTCTGATTTTGTTTGTGCCTCAGTGTGTTATGTTACTGAATAAAGAGCATTTCAAAAGTTTTACTTATAATTTTTTTTGTCATTGTAATTCCATCTCATGCAGAGACAAAAGGTCAAAGGATAATACATATAGGATTCAGAGTTTGTTTTTTCCCTTCTCAAATGTGAAATTGTGTAACTATTAATTTTGCTTAAAGTGGCAATAGATACCAGCTACTTAAAGCTCTAGGCTTTTGTATTTGCAAAGGCTAAAATTTAACTATGAAAACCAAATCGATGTGTTTTCTTGAATTAGTCACTACCAATTATTCATCAATTAATATAGGAAATTATTATTTAAGAGTGAAAAATGAAATCCAAAGGAAAGAATGAGAGACACACAGAGAGACAGAGAGAGAGAGACAGAGAGAGACAGAGAGACAGACAGAGACAGAGACAAAGACAGAGAGACAGACAGAGACAGAGAGACAGACATAGAGAGACAGAGAAAGATACAGAGAGACAGAGAAAGATACAGAGACACACAGAGAGAGAGACAGAGAGAGAGAGAGAGAGACAGAGAGAGACAGAGAGACAGAGAGACAGAGACAGAGAGAGAGACAGAGAGACAGAGAAAGATACAGAGACACACAGAGAGAGAGACAGAGAGACAGACAGAGACAGACAGAGACAGAGACATACAAAGACAGAGAGACAGACAGAGGCAGAGAGACAGACACAGAGAGACAGAGAAAGATACAGAGAGACACAGAGAGAGAGAGACAGAGAGAGACAGAGACAGACAAAGACAGAGAGACAGACACAGAGAGACAGAGAAGAGAGGGAGAGAGAGAGAGAGACAGAGAGACAGAGAGAGACAGAGAGAGACAGAGAGAGAGACAGTGAGACAGAGAGAGAGAGAGAGAGAGAGAGAGAGAGAGAGAGAGAGAGAGAGAGAGAGAGCACACTTGGGGTTGAAATGAAAGTAATTTGCTCTGATGAAAGGGGATAAAGAAGATTGACAGGAAAAGACCCTGTCATGGATGAGAGCGAGAAGCCAGAAGACACTGTCTGTACCAGTAGGCAGCCCTCCGTCTTTATTTGCAGTGGCAGTATATTGTTAAATCTTGCTTGCTCTTTGATAGCTCACCTTAAGGGCTAAACTAAGAAATCCAATTACTTTCTAGAAGCTGTAGTGATGACCAACTAAACTGTGGCCCCTGGGGACAGTATTTGTATCCTTTGACAGCAATTAATGAAACCAATAAATCAATTAGTTAAATTAAATTAAGGTCCACCCAGCTGTTTCCACAGCCTACCCATGTGTAACTAAATGTAATTATATGGGCACCCTGGATGTGAAGCAGATTTGGTTCCAGTGATCTTCACTGCCCTCATGTCCTAATGCCCGTTCCCACTTTATAAAATTACAGTTATTCACCTTTGTCTTGACTCTATATTATATGAACTTTGCTTGGGGGAGAGTTCTTAATAAAGGGCAGTGGAAATAACTCTTTGTACCTCTGAGTGATAATGAATTACACCCAGGACCTGTTCTTTCTATTTAATCCCTTCCTGGATTTAATAGACCTCATTTTTCTTACAAAGTAATTGTTGAATCCATACCCATTTTGTATGAGGTAGTAGGAACTCTTCTCATTCTTGACAATGCTTTCTTTGCACTCCTGATTTCTTCTCTAGGTCTAAGGTGATTGCTCTTTTCACTGTTGCAGATCCTGTGCTCCTGTTGCCTAAGCAAGGACTATGTTTCTCCTGCTTTATTGAACAATGTCCCCCATCCCAAACCTGTGTTTTTCACTTCTCCAGTCACTCTTTTGCATATTACTAATACCGATGTATCATTGCAATTACCCTAATGGATTCAATGAAGAATCCATTCTTTCTTGGACTCACCCAGACCAAGACACTGTTGACCAAGCCACTCATCCTGCCCTGTTTTCAGACTAACCATAGGATTTCACCACCTCTTCTCTATGCCTCTTTTGCTGGAGACAGGATTGTCACTTGGTAGCTCGGGTTGGTCTGGAACTCACAACATGCTGCATGGACCGGATGGCTTTGAACTAGTGATCCTCCTAGCTCAGCTTCCTGGCCTATTAATTCTCATTAATTCTCACCCACTGATATCTTCACATATTCATTAAGTATCTATGTTTCTAACCCAATATAAAAATAAAGGCAACGGAGGGAAGGTGCAAGTAACTAATAACTGTAATGGAGTCTAATGATAATAATAATAATAATAATAATAATAATAATAATAATAATATCTCCTGCTACAAGGGTATACAAGGGGGATGATGATCTAGCCTAGATGAACTAGGGAAGAGCAAGAGAGAGGACATGGAAATTGGATGACTAGATCAAGAAAACAAATAGCATTTTTACTATAGGTGTGAGTATGTGCAGAGACCTGAAGTTCTAAAAGTACAGTCCAATGGGCCTTCAAGTCTTGTGGTTTTGAGTGCTTATGGAAGACAAAGTCACCAGAGCTCTGAAACGTTTTGAATGTGGAAACGGAATGTGTAGATTCTCTTTTAACCAAAAAAAAATAAAATAAAATAAAAAATAAATAAATAAATAAATAAATAAAAATAAATGGGTCAGCTAAGATATTTGGTCCAACACACACAATCTAATCTGATATGAGTTGGAAAATATTCTTGTGAACAGTGAGAAGGATGGTGTGGAGGAAAGATCCATGTAGATGCTTATTTCAATGGTCTAGGACACGAAGCAGGTTATCTGTGGTAGGAATGGCTGACACCTACCTTGCCCAGATAAAATGGTTGCATGAAGCTCTGAAAATTGCCAGTAGTAAAACAAGAACTGATAGGCAACTCTGGTGCTTCTGAATGAAGGTGAGTGTGTGTGTGTGTGTGTGTGTGTGTGTGTGTGTGTGTGTGTGTGTGTGTGTGTGTGTGTGTGTGTGTGTGTGTGTGTGTGTGTGTGTGTGTGTGTATTTGAGAAGGGGTTGCACTGTGTGCAAATGCAAAGGTCAGACACCTGTGTCAGATGTCACCTTCCATAGCGTGACACCTTACACTTTCAAATGGGGTTTCTCACTGAATCTGGAGGTCACTGGCTAGACTCGGATGACTGGACAGCATACCCCACGGACCCTTGTGTCTCTGTCTCCCAACACTGGGATTACAAGCATGTGCTACCATACCTGAATGATAAAGTCCGTGCTTAGGATCTGAACTCATGCTTTGTGCAGCAAGCACTTTAGACACCGAACCATCTCTTTGGTTCTGCCACTGTTTACAGTTGCAGTGCATGTGATGAATATTAAATTCATGTAACACCATGCGTTTGTACAAACACTTCAATACTCCCTCATGGTTGCATGGTGCTCATGGAAATAGAATTCCCGGATCTACATTCTTTGGTTACATGTAATTTGTACACACCAGGCACCACTGACTGTGACTCTGGAGCCAGGGGAGACCACCTCTAGAGGACAGGAGCTTGCACAAGCTATGGTAAAAAGGAGCCTTGAGTGGGCAGATCAGAGGGCTATTTTCCGAGCTAAGAAAATTCCAGGCTGCAAGCTGATGAAAAGAAATGTCGCTCTTCTTGAGAAAAGTACGCAATCACAGAACTGCGTAACAGGTTCACTGGCCCTTTGAAAATTACGTGCAAAGCAAAATTAAGAATGCTTGCCTGAAGAATGGGGTTCACGCTTCCTTAGTCTGCCTTGCTGAGGGCTCAGGATTTGGGTTCCGAGAGTCTTTCAGCACTCTTTTGTCTCACTCTTCTTGCCTCAGACACTCAGCCGAAGAAACAAATTACATTGCCAACTCTGAACCTGTCCTCACGTCATTCTCCTCTTTATAAGAAACGTTGAAATCCTCTTATTGACAACCTAGTCATCCTTCAGTGGCTGAACTGGTAGCCTGTTCCTTTTATGAAGTCTTCCTTGATTCATCCATCAACACAGGGGTGATGGCCCCTCTCTTCTTGTCACTTATATACCTTATAACTATTTCCTCATGACACTTATTACTTTTTCCTTCTTAAAAAAAAAAAAATAGAAAGAGCTCTTTTCTTTCTCCCTGAGACAGCTTTGCCTTATGTACTCAGGCTGAACTTGGAACTTGCAATTCTCTTACCTCATTCTCTCTGGGAATGATATTACAGGTACACACCTGAGTTACCCCCTTTACAGTTACTTTTTCACCCTGGAGCTGAGGATCGAACCCAGGGCTTTGAGCTTGCTAGCTTGCTAGTCTTTTTTTGGGTGGGGGGGCACGGACTGTTTTCTGTTGGGATTGGGGTTGGGGTAGTGGAGTAGTCAGGTCTACCACTGAGCTAAATCCCCAACCCCTACACTTACTTTGTATACAGCTTATCTCTTCTCTTCTTTAGCTGTGCAGACATGGCATTCTCAGGATAAGCTCGCCACACTCTGCACCAGGAAAGAAAGGGCACCCATCTAATGATATCCTGTTTGCAGTTTCATAGCTCTTCTTTTCAGGGGAAAATGTCCCTTTTTACTCCCTTTTTCTTGTATCCAGTTTTCCCCAGTGCTTCTTCCTGGTCAATTGTGTCCTCTTTATAAAGTTTCCTCTTGGAGATCAATTTCTCCGTCTCTAGTCATATGGATGGCTTGTTTGTCTTTTCCTCTTCGTTTTTTCGCAGGCCGCTCAAGTCTTAGGTTGTTTCCACTTGTTCTCAGGAGGAGAACTCCGATCAAGTCTGGGAGCATCCTCCCTTTATCGATGTGTCAACAGGAGCTTTGGAACCGCAGAGAGAAAATGGCGTCTTGTGCTTCCGGTTCAGACAACAGCAGTCGCCATTTCTACTTCACTCCAATAGTCTGACTTCCCTTAAAAATGATAAACTTGGGAGTCACTACTGAAATATTTAATTTTCAGCACAAAAGTCCCTTTCTTTGTACAAAACCGTAATTACAAATTGGGCAGAAAGCAGTCTTTTTTTCTTTTTTCTTTTTCTTTTTCTTTTTTTTTTGCACGGACTGTTTTCTGTTGGGATTGGGCTTGGGGTAGTGGAGCAGCCTGGGCACCACACTGTGCATGAAAGAGCTGCCTTCTTTGCTGGTCAGGACGCCTCCAAGGGAGGCTGACAGTAGAGAATCAACAAAACTTTGACCAATTCTTGGCTGACATTTCTATTCCAGGTAGGGAGTTGAGGTTTGCACTGTTCACCACATTCTGTTTAATCTCATATTCTCTCTCTCTCTCTCTCTCTCTCTCTCTCTCTCTCTCTCTCTCCCTCCCTCCCTCCCTCTCCCCTCCCTCCCTCCCTCCCTCCCCTCTCCCCCCCCCCCACCTTCCCCCTCTCCCCTCTCCTCCCCCTCTGTATTCCCTTCTATCTTTTCTACCCAGGTCTTTCCTGTTAGAAACTGCTCTTGTTCCTGACTCCTTTGGAAGAATTCATTATGCAAGCTTTCATCATTGTTCTATGACAATGAATGTTGGCTCAAAGAAAGTGACTTGGTGTCATCCTCAGATAATTAGAAACTGTCATTTCTGATGGTGTTTTTGGTGACTGCTTCATTAGTGAGGACATCTCACTGATGTCCTCTTGGTATTTACAAACCCTTGGCTGGATTCCACAGCCAGCTATCATTAAATGAAATTTCCATCTACAAGAATATGCATGAAAGTGAGAGTATCTCATGTTTATTATAAATTCGGTACTCGATATTTTCTTTTCCCCCACAAATACAATGTCGGCTCAGCCTGTCTGAAGGCGAACTCACTCCATGTTACCATGTTAACCAAGGAATCCTGCAAAACAACATGACTTTGGGGTCATGAAGAGGCATATGCTTGGGAAGAATGGAGGATAGACAGTCAGCGGGCAATTGTACTGACTTTTGTAAGATTTATAAATTGTCAAACAACACTTATTCATTTTTGTAATTACTAGGCACATGCACTGTGCTATTGTCACAATTAACAAGAAACTCTTTCTTCTGCATATGTAAACAGGAGAATACTCCAGAACACCTTCCCATAGAAAACCCTCATGAAGTTCCATGTGTGGTATTTTCATATGATCATGATAGCTGAACAGACTCTCCCTTAGTGCCTCAAAAGCTCCCATCGCTTTGATCATTGGAATTAAGGAAAACACCACAGTCACTTCAGCATATCACCCATATTCCAAATAGTTTTCATCTAAGATTTTTAAAATTAAGAGTGACACCCATTCCCTCCTACCCCCTTCCCTGGATCATAGAGCATCTAAACAACAACTCTGGTTTTACTAAAAAAGTATCATTGATTTCACGGAGAGAGTTAAGATCTAGTAACCAATATCCACAAACATTCCTCTAACAACCATAGCTGCATTCACTTACAGTTCTATATTCTAACTTCTTTATGACGAAGTAATTAGCATTAAGCCATCCTTGAGCTTATTATGATTACAATGGCTGCTGTAATCATAGTTAGTCATAACCATAATTATCATCACAAATATGGTGGCTATTAAAGTAAATTTTAATAACTCACTCTATCATTAACATAATTGTTATTGTTAACTTTGTGCCCTCTTATAAGCGGTGCAATGATGAATAATTGACGAAGCCTTAGAACTGTGAATCATGGAGCCCAGAACAGTAGACCCCCCCATTCTCTGCACTAACAGTACCAAAAGTTTATGGGTAAGTTGGTAGTCAGTAACAGTGCATTCTTCTTAGTTCTAGTAGTTTTATGAGTTTCATAAGCTATATCTTGCTTCAAAATTTATTTTAAATGACAATAGAGACAGATCAGTACAAACTAATAAGCTAAGAAAGAATTAGGGACTTAGGACCCCACAAAACTATATGGTGAAGGCCAGAGACAAGAAAGAAACAAATTTTCATTTCTTGGAAATGAGTTTGACTATAGGCAGAATTCAGTGTTTGTGAAATGTTATTCCGCCTCTGGTATTTTATATCCAGCTTCTACACTGTCAGCTAAGCCCATTGTAGTAGAATCCGATCAAGAGATGATGCCAAGATGCTGCGTCAAATGGCTACTTTGTTTCCACATAGGCTCACTGAGACAAAGGAAATGAACCTGTCCAGAGTTTTCTTGTCTTGAGCTCTTGGTCACTGGTTCTCCGCAGTTGAGAGGGTTAGGGCCTTAGGGTATGCTTCCTCCAGTTGTAAAGGATTTCGGGATGTTGGGGGAGAATTGTGGAGGTTGAAGCGTTTTGTGCCCTCTACTGGCCAATTTCAGTATCACAACTTAGTGTAGGCCTTGGTGCAGTAGTATGCATTGGTTCTCACGAACTCAAATATCCGTATTTTCTCATTTTCCATCATTTGCTTTGTGTCTTCAAGTACATTCATATTCCCTTAAGGTGCTATCCAATTCTATTCTCCGTCGTAAGACTCTTACAGCTTTCTTTGTTTTTGAGGATTCCTTCAGAGCTGTTTCTTGTATGCCCTCTCTTTCCACGACTTGACTGAAAGTACCACAGTTTTCCACATGATGTTTACGGTTGTTAATTCTGTTGTTCTCCTTGTGAAATCATCTTCCCATATTTTTTTTTATCTATTGCATTGCTAGTCCTCTGAGACCTTTTTGTCCCCATTGCTCTTCTCTCTCACTTAAAAAAGGTAGGTATCGGTTATTTCGGACGCTCTTTATTGTAACTCTACAGTGCTAGTTTTTCTTTCTTATCTATGAGCCACTTCCCATGTGCCAGGCACCACTCCAGATATTTGGGATGAAAGACTACGGGAAAGACTCTGATCAAAATCAGCCTCTACCCTGTATTTTGGTCTGAGAAACCAGAACAATTGATTTTCTATTTTTTTCCCATCTTTATTAACTTGAGTATTTCTTATTTACATTTCGATTGTTATTCCCCTTCCCGGTTTCCGGGCCAACATCCCCCTAACCCCTCCCCCTCTGCTTCTGTATCGGTGTTCCCCTCCCCATCATCCCCCCATTACCACCCTCCCCACAACAATCACGTTCACTGGGGGTTCAGTCTTGGCAGGACCAAGGGCTTCCCCTTCCACTGGTGCTTTTATTAGGATATTCATTGCTACCTATGAGGTTGGAATCCAGGGTCAGTCCATTTATAGTCTTTGGGTAGTGGCTTAGTCCTGGAAGCTCTGGTTGGTTGGCATTGTTGTTCATATGGGGTATCAAGCCCCTTCCAGCTCTTTCAGTCCTTTCTAAGATTCCTTCAACAGGGGTCCTGTTCTCAGTTCAGTGGTTTGCTGCTGGCATTCGCCTATGTATTTGCTGTATTCTGGCTGTGTCTCTCAAGAGGGATCTACATCCGGTTCCTGTCGGCCTGCACTTCTTTGCTTCATCCATCTTATTGGAGGACAAAATTTAGTAATGCCATTTTGGAATGAATTGTGAGTCTATTTTAGGACATGGTGACTATACTAACAACAGCATACTATATACTTGAAAATCACCTTGAAGGCTGGTGTTCTCACCACAAAAATGATCTGTATAGAATAATGCACACATTATTCAGCTTGCTTGAGTGACTCTACAATGTGTAGGAATTTGAAGACATTATATTGCACACAGTAAATATTTACACACAGTTAACATCAACTAATAAATATACTAAATGAAAAAAAAATTTGACTTGTTGACGTGAAATGCCTCTATAGAATACTGTATCACAGAAAGACACAAGTCTACTATGGAAGAGAACATGTGTATACTTGAAAATCTTTAAATAGATGTTTATTTGATCATCTCAAACTCATTAGACTCATTCTCCAGTCAGAATGGAAAGTGAAGAAATCCGTGGACTGAGCCTGGTGCCACTTGAGTGCTACAAAGACAAGAAAAAAATGAGTGAAACAAACAACATGGTTACAGTGAGCCAGGTAGAAGCCCCGAGGGACAGTAACAAGTGCAGAAGGCTCTTCATCAATGAACGCTGTATTCATCAATGAATGCTGTATCCACTCTTGTCATTGGGACGATAAGTCAAGGAAGATGAAGTCTCAGAGGCCATCTATACTAGGGTAGGTCTCATCAATGATTGGTTCATCTCATCAGATATCTGACCGAACAAAGTTCAAGAGAGAAAGTAAAGGCAGCATACATACACAGACAATCTTAAGTAGCATTGTAGTATAAAAGAGGTGCGAACTTCAGGCAGAGGCAGTGGGGACATGAGTGTGAGGTCCTGCATTTGTTGGCACGATGGTGATGGTGATGATTGATGATTGTGATGGTGATGGTGTGGTGGTGTTGGTGTTGGTGGTGATGATGATGATGACGTTGATGATGATGACGACGATGATGATGATAGACTGATCTAGTAGAGACAGAGCACTTAGATCTGTCACACAAGAACTGCACTCTCTGATAAGCACTATCCAGTAACAGATAAGAGAAGGATCAGCATGGTTAGGTTTATCCTTATCTGTTTCTCCATAGTCATGGCTTAGATTGGGAGAGATGGGTCTTGATGCAGGCAGTTCAGTAGATTTGCTGGTAAAGTTAGTGGTGATGCTGGCTAAGGAAATTCCCAGTCTTCTCTTCTCTTCTCTTCTCTTCTCTTCTCTTCTCTTCTCTTCTCTTCTCTTCTCTTCTCTTCTCTTCTCTTCTCCTCTCCTCTCCTCTCCTCTCCTCTCCTCTCTTTCCTTCCCTTCCCTTCCCTTCCCTTCCCTTCCCTTCCCTTCCCTTCCCTTTTCTCTTCTTCTCTTCTTTTCCCTCTTCTCTTCTCTTCCCTCCTAGCCTTTCTTCTTTTCATCCGTGTGTGTGTGTGTGTGTGTGTGTGTGTGTGTGTGTGTGTGTGTGTGTGTGTGTGTGTGAAATAAGATGTTCATCCGAGAGTGAGAAATGTGGAAAGGGCACAGAAACTTGAGAGAGGAACACAAAGAGTTAAATTTAGATCTGAGAGGAAAGAAAGAGCTCACTCTCCTGGATTCTCAATTTGGTTTTCAAGCCTGCCTTCCCCAGCCTTCTAGCACAGCTCACCAACCTTCCAGGGGAAGTCATATCTAGGGAAGATACTTAAGATTTGGGGGTTCCTGGTTTAAGGATGCTGAGAAAAGGCTCAATAATTAGGCTATTCTCTCTCCCTTAGGAAAATATCCACAGCTTCTCTCATGTTTTATAATTTAAATTAAGAATTTGGCACTCCGGCATCTGAGCCACATTTTGCAAAAACATGTTTCTGTTGCCATCATTTAAGAGTGGAGTTGTGAAATACATCTCCTTAAAGGATTAGCTATGCTTCCAAAAGGGCTCTTTGCTGTGAGATTTGCTACCCGATGGGAAACTCTATGCTCTTGATGTTAACATTTTTTTTCCTCACAATTGCAGCACAATAAATGCACTTTGTTTAAGCAAAACGAACATAACATATATATGCAAACCATGATATCGTTGTAAATAGATATGCAAATGGGAGCAATAAAAACTTGTTGCTGATGGATTAGAGAAAGAGAAATGAAAAGGGGGTAAAGCAGAGCATGCCCAGAAAACACTGTGTCTACCATTTACTTTGCCAGCATGGGTTCAGGAGAAATGCTTGGTACAGTTCCAACTTCCCAAGATGTTACAATCTTGGAGAGGAAAATTCTTTGTAAAATGACAATTCTGAAAGGCACAGAAGTCCTGCTTGTCTTGGAGCAGTCAGGAAAGGGATCTATGAGTAGTAGATTTTTACACTGGAGAGCTCATTTAGCAGAGTTAACTTTGCCAAGACTTGGTTTGACAAAGTGGAGATCTCTGGCTGCCCATGCCCATTGTGCTGGTCTTACTGTCCATAATTTTTTTTTTGCATGTGTACATTTTATTTAGGCTCATTTAGCACTGTGTGCTGGGAATGTGCTGGTCAGTACTATGCCTAATGTGTGGTTTGAATGAGAACAGTTCCCATAGGCTCACGTGTTTGAATACTTGGCCACCAGTTGTTGGAACTGTTTGGGAAGGATTAGGAGGTTTGGCCTTATTGGAAGAGGTGAATCACTGGGATTTCCAAATGCATGCCACTCTGAGTTTTTTTTTCTCTGTCTCACAGTTGTGTCTCACAATGTGAGTGCCCAGCAGTAAACCTGCCTGTCTGCCGCCATGGCCTTAGCCATAATGGTCACAGGTTCCAATCTTCTAAAACTTTTGAAAAATTTCTACAGCCCAAATAAACTCTTTCTGTAATTTGCTTTGGTTTATGGTTTCTTACCACAGCAATAGAAAATTAACTAGGATGCCTACTTTTGAGGTAACCATGATATACTGGATGGGAGAAACTTCCTCTTGGGATTTTAGTATGGCTACCCTAGAACTGTCCACTTCTTGCTGATTTATGTATCCATAGTGTGTGCATAGGGTGAATCCATTATGAATTTAGACTTCAAGCAAAATACTCCCTTTCTTGATGATGGGATTTCCACTAAAGAAGATACTCATGAGGAAGAGTCCTCTCTGCAGCCTCCTCCTCATCTTCAGATGGAAAAGACAAGGGATGACCGTCCTACCGCATTAACAGGCATTTCTAACACGAGAATTGGCTGACGGACACAAGCAAATGCCCTGTCCTTCAGGAGCTAGTGGAAAACACACAAGCTTGTCGGAGACTCCAGGAGCTTGTGGAGGCTCACAAGAAACAGGTCAACAGCAAAATGCATATTGTGCTTACCAGAGACTGATTACTGCTAGCAATAACAGGATGTATAAAGCATAAAGACTTATGAGGAGTCAGGAGGACTAAGAGCCAGGGTGCCATTTTAGAGGAAGCACCTTTAATTATGTGAAAGCCGAGCAGAGACCTGATAGAAGGTCAGGAAATGCAGGGAAGGTGGAGCAGTACAGAAGTGAGCTTATTCTAGAAAGCAAGTGAATAAAGGAAAAATCGGCACGCAAGGATTGGCCATCAAGCAGGGGCAGAGAAGGGAGACCTGCCTATGGGAAACCTGCAACAGGGCTTCACAGATATACCACACGAGGAGGCCTGGAACTTTCTCTGGTCATGTAGACTAATCTCGAAGTTAAGGAATCATTTCTACTCATCGCCTTTGTCACAGGCAAGCCCTTTAGAAGACCTGGGATACATCCGTTCACTCTTTCACATAGCCATCAGGTTCCAGGACAGTCTTGATCCTACTGTCTTATCACTGTAGTGGTCTGTCCTTCCTTCTGCATGCCACAGCAGTCTCCTTACCTCCATCAGGGTTGTCTCTTTTGAACTCAGACTTTTCTTTTTTTTGGTTGATTGGACCTATGTCCCTCAAGAAACCACGTGACTTCCAGCTTGTCTTGGTGAGTGTTCTATCACCGTGGAGAGACCTCACGATTATGGCAACTCTTGTAAAGCCAAGCATTTAATCAGGGCTGGCTCACAGTTTCAGAGGTTCAGTCCATTATCCTCATGGCGGAAGCATGGAGGCATCTAGGAAGACATGGTACTGGAGCACTAACTGAGAGTTGTACACCTGGATCCGCAGCAGAAACAGTGCAACACTGGGCCTGGCTCGTGCTTTGGAAACCCAAAGCCCAATCCCTGTGATGTGTGCACTTCCTCCAGCAAAACCACAGTCCTAATCCTTCTCAAATAGTTCCACTCCTTGCTCCTTGCTGACCAAACATTCAAATCGGTGAGCCTACGGGGAGCATTCTCATTCATACCTGATCCTAGTGTCAACCCTACTACCTCAGAAAGAACTGGATGACCTGGCTGGAGAGATGGCTCAGAGGTTGAGAGCACTGACTGCTCTTCCAAGAGATACTGAGTTCAATTCCCAGCAACCATGTGATGGCTCACCCTCTTCTGGCAAGTAGGCATATGTGCATGCTGAACACTGTACATAAGACTTCCTTCTTCCTAGTGTCACTTTTTTCTTATCTTCTAAGATGGATTAAATCCTGAAGTACACTATTCGTTTACTAAATAAATCTTAGCTCTGTGAATATGTAGACTTACCTTGTCCAGTGAGGTTCTTCTGACCTGTAGGGATATGTGTGGGATAGTCACCACAGATTCAGTATGGTATTGGTGCATATGAGCATATGGACAACCCAAGCTTGCTATCTGGCTCATAAAAGTCGAAATTCTTGTGAGTGAAGCTAAGTCAGCATTACCCTTCAAGACTGCCCACTCAGCAAGGCCGTGTCCTGTCTGGCCGTTACATTATACCATCCAGACTTGATCCATCGAACCATCCTTTCACTGCAATAAAGAGAATAATCTGAGAATGATTGTTTTTATTTTAACGGCTACTCATAGTGGGACTGTGTGAATTAATACAGGCTCAGTGTGGAACCGCGAGGCGAAGAGAGAGGTCTGCATTTTGAAGTCGTGAGGCTCAGGCTCTGTTTAAACAATGTGTTATTCATGCACTCATTCACTGACAATATGAGAAATGATTTTCTTGCCTTTGCCATCAGGTGGGTCTGCTGCATGGGGATGCCATGTGACTGGGGGAGGGTGTACCCATGGGGAAGGAATTGAACTATAAATGCACTGGTTGATCTAAAACCAAGCAAGAATGACCAAAATAAAACACGATTTCATGTCTATTCTACCACTGGGAAAGAATACAGTGGTAACAATAGCCCATTAGAGGCAAATGTTTGAGTTGAACACTTTGTCCTTAGGACTTCTTTCTGGGCTGGCCGATACCTCAGCGTCTTCCTCTCCTGGAGTGGGAAAAGCTCCCCAGCAGGGAGGAAATGTTTAGATACTGGAACTTCCTCCAAGGGAGGTGGAGGAAAACTACAGCCTCAGAGGAGATGAGGGGCTGCTGAGAAGGCAGGAAGACAAAAGCAAGCACGTGAAATCGAGCTGTCGCTTAGCCCACTTGAGGGGTGAATGCTGCTCCCTGTTTATAGGCAAGTCGAATATAAAATAACACAAAGACAAACCATGCCAGTTTCATTGGAGGCAAACTGCTCTGCGGGAAACACAGACATCCCCCGCTCTGCCTTCACCTGTCTGGAGAAAAACACATCTCATCTGTTTCGGGAAAAACAACATAATCAAAAGTCAAATCATAAAGAAAGACACATTATCTTCTTGTTTCTTAGTTCAAAGGGAAACAGTGGCTTTCTCTTCTTCTTAATAAATAGTGTTACTTACTTTAAACTGAAAGTTTTGTCCTTAACGTATTTTAACTGTTTGTAGGTAATCTAGGACCCACCCACTCCCAACCCATTATATCACAGGATGGATGGACCTTCTGATCCATGCTCCACATGTGGCTCGTAAGCTTAAAATTAAAATATATTAAATAGGTAATTCACATGCTCAAAGAACACTCAGTTTGTAAACGCTCAGTAGCCACAGTGGTTCCTGGCCACTGTACTGGACAATGAGACACGAGGCTTGCCTACTGTCATTGAGATTCATTGAGCACCATTGCTATGGTTTGTCGCTAGTCTTTACATGGGGATGCAGGAGTGTTTGTTAGAACTAATTTCTTCCTCTTTTTTTATTTTCTTGAGTTTTAATTTACTGTACTTTGTGTGTGTGTGTGTGTGTGTGTGTGTGTGTGTGCATGCATTCGTGTAAGTGTGAGTGTCACAGGCTACACGTCAAGGTGCACATGCAGATGGCATTCATATTTTTATTTCTCCCATGCTGAGGCAGCCTCATCCAAGGCTTAAACTGTTTCTTCTGCGGTACTGTGAACTCCAGGAAAACTGGCCTTTGAATTTCTGGAAAATTCTCTACTCTCTGCCTTCTACCTCCTTGTAGGCATGGTGGGATTGTACATATGTATTGCTGATTTCGTCTGGTTGTTGGGATTGAACTCAGGTCCTTGGGCTTGCATGGTGATGTCTGTAACCCATTGAGCCTTCTCTCTAGATCACAATTTAAAAAATGAATAAATAAAAACAATATTAAGGCTGGAAATTAAAAAAAAATAAGGCCTAGAGATTAAAAGTGCTTGCTGATCTTTCAGAGGACCAAAATACAGTTTCGAGAACCCACACTGAGCAGCTCTTAACACCTATAATTCTAACTCCAGGGGGAATCCAGCACTCTCCTCTGGCCTCTTTGGACAACCAGAAACAGATGTGCATACACACACACCCACACACAGACAGACAGACACAGACAGACAGACATATATATACACACACAAATAAAAAATAAACCTTAAATTCAAACATTCAAGAGAAATTTTTAATTAAAAATTGTGCGTGTAAGCTGAGTCTTGAGGTATAACTATTCCCAATTTTCTGAGAAACCACCAAATTGATTTCCAAGGTGGCTGTACAAGTTTGCACTCCCATCAGTAATGGAGAAGTGGTCCCTTTGCTCTATATCCTTGACAGCATGTGCCGTAGATTGGGATTTTGGTTTTAGCCATTCTGATAGGTATAAGGTAGAACCTCAGAGTCGTTTTGGTTTTCATTTCTCTGATGAGTAAGGACATTGAACATTTCTTTAAGTATTTCTTTGCTTCATTCAGGTCTCCTAACAACGGGAGCCCTGGGGTGGGGGTGAGGCTGTCCTAGACTCTGTTGCCTGCCTGTGGATCCTGTTCCCCTAACTGGGCTGCCTTCTCTGGCCTCAGTGGGAAAGGTTATACTTAGTCCTGCAGTGACTTGATGCGCCCGGGTAGGTTGGTACACAGGGGAGGCCCTCCTCTTCTCAGAGGAGAAGAAGGAGAGATATGGGGAGAGGCTGTGTGAAGGGAAGGGGTGACTTGGAGGAGGGGGCGCTGTGATCAGGATGTTAAGTGAATAAGTAAATAAACTAACAGAAAAAATTGTGTGTGTGTGTGTGTGTGTGTGTGTGTGTGTGTGTGTGTGTGTGTAGGTCAGAGAATGACACTCAGATGTCTTTTCTAAAGCCACCCCCTCTCTCTCCCTTTCTTTCTTCCCCTCTCTCCCTGAGATAGAGCCTCTCTGTGAACCTGAAGCCCCTGTTTGGCTGCTCAGTGAGCTCCCCCAGCCTCCTGCCTCTGCTAAGGCTGACACGGGGGGCTTTTACCTGAGTTCTGAGGATCCAAATTCAGCTCCCCATACTTGGACTGCCAGCAGTTTAACCACTGAGCTAAATGTCCAGGCAGGGACAAACGATCTGAACAAAACTGCAAATGGTAATTTGGTAAGAACAAGTGATAGTCAGTGTGTGGAATTGTCCTGGTCACTTGGTTCATTTTCACTTCTAGATGAAACCTTTCAGGTTCAAAACCCAAACCCAAACTGAAACGCTGGTGTAGCTGGGGTGGGTGTGGGAGGGGTCATCATCCTTGTGTTGACCAGAGGAAGACTTGAATCTTGCCCTTCTGTGAGCTCAGCACCTCCCAAGACCTCCTGCAAGTCAGTTTTCCTCAGTGCGGTGCTCATCAGTGATCTCAGAAGGTTGCAAAGGTAGGTTTGATTTTCTCATTTCTCAGATGAGGAACCAAAGCTTGGCAAAGCAGCAGGCCTGCCAGTCAGCCACTCAGCAGGCAGAGGCCAGAAGTAGGACCAAGCTGGGGCCTCTCTCGGTGTGACTTCACTCTCTTGCTTTGTAATTTCCTGTTTAAATTGAAAAAATTTTTTTCCCCATCTGAACCACTGAAGAAAAATAAAAGTAGCTATCTGGATGTCATTTGTGATTTTTTTCTTTTTATTTCCTGGGCAAATATAACAATAAAGTGAAAATTTTTAAATGTACTGAAGAAATTGCCACCCTTGAACCAGAATGGTGTCCAGTACATCCATCCTTCTTTGATTCCCTTCTCCCTTATAAGATATGATTCACGCTTAAAAAAAAAAAAAAAAAAAAACTCCCTGACTCATTGTGGATATGTTTTTTTTTTTTTTTTTTTTTTTTTTAAAAAGGGATATTTTTCAAAAATTCTTATTTTTGGTGGTGGGATTGGAAGCTGACCTGAGTTTCATGAGCTAGGCAGACATGTTCTGGCCTGGGCTCTGCTGTTTCTCTCAGGTAACAGCCATGTGAGGAGGGTCTCAACAGATCCAGGCTCAACATTTAAAGCATCACTCAGTGTGCTCTCACTCGCATCAGAAAATCCTTGTAGCTTCTTCTTGATAGACTCTAATTCTCCTTTCCTTTATTGATACCTGGAAATTTCTGTGCCATAGTGGTTAGCTTTGTCACGTGACGAACATGGTGTGCTGATAGGAAGCTCGTGGAAGAGCCTGGAAGGGACCCCTGAGAGGAAGCAAGGAACCAACTCCACCACTCTTCCCAGCCTATGACTTTGGGCCAGCATTTTCCCTCTTCTCTGAACCGGCTTTCTGCATTTAGTGGAGCTGAGTGCATTTGGAGATGTTTGTGAACGATCCCGTATGAACACGCTATGTTTGTTTGCACAATGATGGTGCAAAGCTTCCAAACTAGACAAGTCCCTTCTTACAGCGTTATCTACCTCCACTAACTATAAAGGCTGTAACCGCAGCTGTGGTTTTTACTTTACCACACCTCTACCACGATTTTACCCACTACCTAACTCTTACTCTTCCTGTGACATCACTATGCTATCGTGTAGCAGAAGCTTTGGATATAAGATCTTTCGTGCTTAAAATTATTTTGTGTGTTGGTGGTGTTTAGTCTCGTGAGAGAGGGATGTTGACCTCAGAAGAGCTAAGGATGACTGGACTCGGGTGGGGATAGCATTGACTGTGCAAGCACGAAGGTCCGAGTTTGGATTCTCAGCACCAGTATCAAAGCTGAACATAGCAGTACATATCTGTAATCACAGGGCTGGGGAGGCAGTGGCTCCTTGGAGCTTGTGAGCTAGCCAGCTTAGCTAAATTCGTGATATCTTGGTTCCGTAAGAGACCTGGACTCAAAAATTATTGTGGAGGATGACCGAGGAAAAGAACTACAATTGACTTTCTGGCTTCTACATATGTGAAAATACATGTACTCATGCACCTGCATACATCACACACACACCACCACCTCCAACAACAACAACAACAGCAACGTCATCATCACCACCACCACCATCATCATCATTACCACCCCAACCACTCCCCTAAACAAAACTCAAATAGAAACTTGGTTTAGGCAAACTGATATGTGACTGACTTTGTATGCGCCTGTCTCCAAAGCCCATAACATCTGCATCCTGCTTTGCGTCTCATCTGCCCTTACCATACAGCCTTTCCCACTCAGTCCCTTGCTACCTGAACAAAATACACGCGACAGAGTGCACTTCAAAGGGCTGTACAGGAAGTGCAGCTGGTTGTCCAAAAATGGTTTGTTTCCTTTGTGCACACGGACTCCGACTTGTCATGAATGCTTCAAAGTTATCTTAATGTCATTTCAAAGGCAATTGAGGGAGCGTCCATGGAGATGGATGGCGTCGGCAGCCTGTTGCTGAATGCATATTAGGTTCTATTCATGGATTTCCTAGCAACCAGAGCCCAATGACGCACGCAGCCTGCGAGCTCGTGCTGTGCTCATGTAGAGAATTCAATCACTTGGATTTTATTATTAATATTTTTAGAACGCCTCACTAGATGAGCTGTGTGAAATGTGTTGTTATCTGAGTTACTATCGGCCACTGGGCTCCTGTGGCATCTGAAGTCACGAGCCCTCGCTGGTGCTCAAAAATGCTTTTGTACGAGATTACTTCCATTTTAGTGCCTCTGACAGTTCAAGATTTGTTTGAGAAGGAAGGAAATTAAAAGGAGAAACTTTACTCTAGAAGTGTGTGATCTTGGCAAAGTTTGCTCATGAGACAAAACGAATATACGGGGCCTCCAGTATCCAGGCAAGAAAAATGGCTGGGTCTTCAGCTTCATTTACAACAAAGCGACATGGTAAAGCCGGGGACATAGATTTAATGTGCCCTCTTCATGAGACATTGCATGAGAGTAGAGTGGGATATTTTATATATAAAGATTCACTGAATACAAACGTTACATGGGCTTAAAGGGCATCAGTGTTTGTTCTTCCTTGCTTCAGTAGCCTGGCCTATACAGCCTACTTGCTAGTGTTTCTCAGGCTTTAATTTGTGATTTATTGTACAGATAATAGATATACAGGTAGTCCTGTGCAGTAGTGTATGCAACATTCGGAGTTAGAGTGAAACACATGTTGGAAGAGGATCCCTTCTTGTGGCAGTGCCACGCTATGCAGTCACTATGACAATCACCATGGTGATTTCTGAAAAAGCTAACATTAAAACTATTGAAGGATTCAGTAGTACTTCCGCCATATACCCCAGGCACTCTAGATTCTTCAGTGGAGACATTTACTCACCCATATTCATCCTCATTCATGTCAGCTGCTCTGTTCACAATGTCAATCCTCCCTGCCTATACATTTCTTTCCCACATTCATGTCTTTTTGCTTCTTTATAGTTGAATTTTTTTTTTTTACTTTTGGGGATTTTCACCTGACTCTCTCTTTCCCATTCCAACTCCTTCTATGTCCCCTTGCTTCTTTCTATTTCTTCTTTGGTTGTTGTTGCACAGACGCATGCCCACTGCTCCCTCTGCACTGGGTTCATGCGGTATGCTCATCTCTACACGTGTTTTGGAATGACTACTTGGCGTTGGATGTCTGACTTCCCTCTCATTAGACATCATTTGCCTGTAGCTCTTCATCAAAGGATGGGATTTTTGTTATTCAAGCTGGTGTGTCCACTGCTATCCTTATGCAGGTCTAAGTTGCTTTACATGATATGTTATGTTAAAAACTCATGGATAGTCATGCCATTTCTCTTTGAAAATAATTTTGTTTGGGCTCCTGA
The DNA here is from genome assembly GCF_011064425.1 of Rattus rattus. Taxonomy (NCBI): domain Eukaryota; kingdom Metazoa; phylum Chordata; class Mammalia; order Rodentia; family Muridae; genus Rattus; species Rattus rattus. The sequence continues at coordinate 134,222,921 of NC_046159.1, forward strand.
GAGATGAGGAAGACTGGCTTTGTGAGTTCTGCTCTCACTCGCCACTCAACACTGTGAGAAATGAAGTGAACCTGAGGCATCAATGTGTGAGTCTCAGAAAGAGACTCAGAGAATGTGGAGTCAAGAGCTCTCAGAATGTGTGCATTCTCATTTGTGTGGAATTGCTCATATGGTGGTATAGAATGAATGGGGAACAATGAGAACCAGAAATAAACAGTTTTCACCACCTGTCTACTGTCATTGGACCAAAACAAACAACAAAAGAAGGGTCTATCATCAAATCTTTATAAAAAATCATTAAAATTGTCTGTTACAACTCCTTATTTTTCATAGAAGCAGAATATAATACTAAGTATCAAAGTATTGGCAATAAAAATCCATCCTCATCTTCATTTTCTTCAAAAGGACTTTTATGATGCCTAGAGTAAAGCTTTGAGAAGTAGAATGTCAGGCGCTGAGATGTTGCTCATTTAAAATCCAGATGCCTGAGATGCTAAAGCAAGAGGGCTGAAAGCTTCAGGCCTATTCAGCAGCACCATTCCTTAAAGCCAAATGGAAAAGCTGGAGTAGGTAGCCTAGGTGTAGAGAGTCTCCATGTACAAGACCTTCGGGTCATTCCTAGTTCTGAAAAAGAAAGGAAAGAAAAAAAAAGGGAAAAGAGGACAAAATACTTGTATAATTATTCTAGAAAACAGAAAAAGTTGTATAATACAGCTTACCATGGAATAATTGTAGACAACTTAAAATAATCAGTTGGGAAAAGAGATTTTAATTTTTCAAAAGTGCTAAGAACTGGTCCCTATACATTTCATGTTGATGCATATTTACTTGAATAAAGAATATCCTTGCTAGACATTTTGCTAAAGTATCTTTTCTTTTATTTATTATTTAACTTTTATTCTCATATAGTATATTCTGACCTAAGTCCCCACCCCAATCTCTTTCCCATCCCCCCTTTTCTTCAGATTAATGTTTCCTCCCTTTTCAAAACAAACAAACAAACAAACAACAAACAAACAAAACCAGAAAAACAAGTCTCTCAGGAATATCTACCAAACATGGCCCCATCAAGTTACAATACGACTGGACACAAACCCTCAAATGAAGGCTGGATTAGGCAAAACAGCAGGAGGGAAAGGTTCTAATCATAGACAACAGAGTCAGAGACAGCCCCAACTGCCTATGATGGGAGTTCCACAAGAACACCAAGTCACACAACCACCATAAGGTATATGCAGAGGACCTAGTTCAGACCATACAGGGTCAGTGTTGGTAGCTTCAGTCTCTGTGAGCTCCTATGAGGCCTGCTTAGTTGATTCTGTGGTCTGTGTTCTCCTGGTGTCCTTGACACCTCTGACTCCTACAACCCTTGCTCTCCTTCTTCCCTGGGGTTCCCCTGGCTTAGCCTTCTGTTTGTCTGTGGGTCTCTGCATCTGCTGCCATCAGTTACTGAATGAAGGCTCTCTGATGGTGACAGGGCTAGACACCAATCTATGAGTCTCCAGAATATCACCAGGAATGATTTCATTGGCTTGGTTTCCCTTTTATAGTCCTCACCTGTCCATGCCACAACACCTGAAAAGCACTTTACCAAATGAAGCATCTTCCCACTGACCAAAGCAAGTGCGATATGTTAGAGCAGAATCCAACATTCTTTAGGATAAACCATGGCTTTGATTTACACCTTAGCCATTGTGTGTGTGGACTTCTTCTGACTAAGGGGTCAAGGTCCACTGAGTGGTACGCACAGGAGCTAGATTGCTAATTTACCAAAACTTGCTGGAGCCATTGAGGGTGGAGGTGGAGAGGGGCTTGGCTTCCACCCTCTAAGCTTCCCTCTGAGGGACTGCCCGGAAGGTTTCTTTTGAAGAGTGGCAGATTGAAATGTACTCCTGTGGTCTTGCTACTGGTGGTCTATCAGAGCACTTAACCTGCATTTAGCTCTAAGAGTCTTGACCGTACATACCATCCTCTCAGGTGAATCAATTTTTACAGAACAGAAGGTTCTGGGGCTTTCTTCTACTAGGCTGATGTCAATAATTTACTCGCTCTTGTTAAAGTTGAGATGGAAGGTTTGTTTATTTAGAGAAATGATCAATTTCTAGCCTTTCAAATCTCTGTGCTTTCCCCAAGACTCGTTGATTATTCAGGGATTTCATTTCAATGTTAGTTGAAGATTTCATATTAATGACCACCTGTTGCCAGATGGGAATGAAATGATGGTGTCCAGTCAAGTATGACTTACCAGAGCTCCACACAGCCCACGGGGCTGCCTTGGGAAAAACAGGCCTCGGAGTGTTTTCAACAAAATTAATTATTTTGGAATGAATGTGTCAGTTTCTCTCCAAGTGGCTAAATGTCAATAAGCTGAAAATAACTTGTCTTCCCAGGGATCTCGGTATCAGTGCAAATGCATACAAACCGTTTGTTTTTTTCCGGGCTAAAATAAATTGCCAAACAGAGCAACCTTCTCTGATGATGGTTCTTAAAAGCTTGGTAGATAAATTATACAAAATGTAATGTTGAATTTGGGCCATCGGAGAGGTTATCCCTACCGGGATTCTAACTGATTTTTGTTGATAGTCTGTGTTGGACTAATTAAAATCATCATTCATCATTGTTTAGGGGATGGGACACAGGTATTCTTTCTGGTGGCAAAGAAAACTTGACCAGCATTTATTAACTACACCTGATGCAAGAAGCTAGAGGAAGACAGCAAAATTTAAGCTGGATTGTCTGAGAAACATCTAAGTTTCAAATAAAAACCATTAAGGGCTACTCAGAATTTCAAGTCATAATAATATAGTCCACATGAAAGATATTATCCTCTCTTTTTAACACATAGCACTGTTTTGTTTTGTTTTTAATAAGTTTCATTCTTTGGACTAGATGGATGGCTCAAAAATTTGGACCACTTATTGTTCTTCCAGAGGACCCCAGTTTTGTTTCCAGTACCCACATCCAGTGGCTCATAGTGCACAATGACTTGTGACACCAGGTCTAGGGGAATATGATTCTCCGTTGTTGTTTCCCATGGGAACCACAACCGTGTGTACGTGTCTACTTATAGGCTCTCTCTCTCTCTCTCTCTCTCTCTCTCTCTCTCTCTCTCTCTCTCTCCCCCTCTCCCTCTCCCTTTCCCTCTCTCCCTTGCTCCCCCTCCCTCTCTCTCTCCCTCTGTCCATCTCTCTCACACTCACAGAATCAAAAAATAAAACAATAACTTTAAAAATTCTATCCTCAAATTCCTTGAGAATTATGTTGACATATAAGCATTGCCTCACTCTGCTTTAGCCTACAAGTAATTCATGTGTTCACAGTATTACTTAACTGTAACAATCAAATACAATGTGTTTTTTGTATTTCCGGAATACCTTTGATAATCTTTGGTAAATCCCATCACTTCATTAAGAAGGTAAGCTAGTTCATCAGGCAAATATGCTGCCGACATTCCTCATGCCCCTCATTACCTCACAGTGTTCCTTATTTGTTTTTTTTATATATAATCTTTAGCAAATTTTCTAATTCATTAGGCATACTTCTGGACTATGGGGTCAAGTGTAGGACATGAAGCTTCTGCATTAGAATAACTTGTTGGTATTTGATAAACTCTCCAAAAATTCCATTTCTTGAAGATCCCCTCCAAGAGTATCTTGAGGCAGGATTTGGGAATCTTCATGTTGAGAAAGGTTCCAGGGCAATTTTTAAGCACGTTCATTGTTACCTTAATTTGTTTCTTTTTAACAGGGAAGAAGTTTTAACATAATTTCTTAGACATGCAGATACTATAGAAATCAGATGTATGTATGTAGTATTATTTTATAGCAGTAAATGAATCTTTCAAATCCCCTTTCTCTCACCCACACTTGCCACTCAAGCTAATACGTGTGATCACCTCCCATAAGCTAATTTTCACTTGTGGTTTGACACAGAGTTCTTTAGAGGACACGGTATTAAAGCCCAAATCTTCATATTTTAGGGATCTACAAAGCACTGTTATAGCTGATTTAGTTTTTACAATCATTTTATTTCCCCGACTGTCTAAGCTAATTTTGAAAAACAAAATGGGAGCTATGTTCATAAGGTCATCAGTAATAATTGGCTGTACAATCATGAAGGAATAACAAAAACAGAGATGATATTCTAGGCAAAGAAGATAATTAAGATAATGGAACTAAACAAAATTGCATAGTTTTAATATACAGGGAGGTAACTCAAAAAGTAAATTAGTCTTAATTTATTCTATCTCTGAAACATCTCTTTATTTTTATGTTACCATTGGATCAGTTGAAAAACAGAAATAGCGAGAGTATGTTTGGGCAAGGAGGAGTCAAAAGACCTGTCACAATTGAAGGCTCAACAATAAAAAGTGATTACCAGTAGAGTCAGAAAAATAGTTATGGCACAAGTAAGTTTTGATGAACATGAGCGATGAAGTCAATGTGTTATGTAACACAGTTGTAGGTACTGCTCAAAGGTTCTCATCTTTTTTTGAAGCATCCTCCCCTAGAAGCCCAGTTTAACACACAAAGCTAAACTGAAATGTGGACATCAATGAAGGGGTAAAGAATGTTTTCTGAGGCTGTGAAAGCAGGAAGTTATTCAGTGTAAAATAAGAAATAGGAACTGGGGATGCATCTCAGCTGGTAGAGTTCTTGTTTAGCATGGATAACATGTTCAATTTCTAGGACCATGCATGCAAACAAGGTGTATGTGTCCATACCTGTAGTCCTGAAGAAGAAGAAGAAGAAAAAGAGGAGGAAGAAGAAGAAGAAAAAGAGGAGGAAGAAAGAAGAAGAAGAAGAAAGAAGGAAGAGAGAAGAAGAAGAAGAAGAAGAAGAAGAAGAAGAAGAAGAAGAAGAAGAAGAAGAAGAAGAAGAAGAAGAAGAAGAAGAAGAAGAGGAAGAAGAAGAAGAAGAAGAAGAAGAAGAAGAAGAAGAAGAAGAAGAAGAAGAAGAAGAAGAAGAAGAAGAAGAAGAAGAAGAAGAAGAAGAAGAAGAAGAAGAAGAAGAAGAAGAAGAAGAAGAAGAAGAAGAAGAAAAGAGGAAAAGGAGGAGGAGGAGGAGGAAGAAGAGGAGATGAAGAAAGAGAAGAACAAGAAGAAGAAGAATAAGAAGAAGAAGAAGAAGAAGAAGAAGAAGAAGAAGAAGAAAAAGAGGAGGAAGAAGAAGAAGAAGAGGGGGAGGGAGAGGGGGAGGAGAAGAAGAAGAGGAAGAAGAAGAAGAGGTGGAAGGGGGAAGAAGGAGAGGAAGAAGAAGAAGAAGGGGGAGGAGAGGAGGAAGAGGAAGAAGAGGAAGAGGAGGAGGAGGAGGAGGGGATTTATGTAGCATTGATTCTTAAGGGGTGTCACTTTGAGACATGATATTCACTTACAAGTACAGAATATTTCCTTGCTCTTTGTAAACAGAGACTCATGGGGAAGCAGGTGTGAGCCATCACTTCACCACCTGAAATCAAAGATCCTGAGCTGGGTACTTCCCTTCCTCTTTTCATCTTCCTTACAAAGCACTGAGCAAACAACAGCAACTGTATTTGTAGGTTCCATACAAGGACTTCTGCAACGTCAGTCTCATAGCCTGAACCTAAGAGTAGTATTGTGCTTCAAATTGCCCACCAACCCCTTCTTTATGAGCTACTTCATATCTTCATCATCATACATCGGTATTAGTAATGACTGCAGTGTGTGTGTGTGTGTGTGTGTGTGTGTGTGTGTGTGTGTGTGTGTGTGTGTGTGTGTAGACCTTTTTGTTGGCTTCATGAACTAATCTGATACTAATATCAATAAATACTTTCTACATGCCATCTCATGGCTTTATTTATTTATTCCTAAGCATACACAGTAACTTGTTTAACCTGGAGAATTTATAGTTGAAAGTTAATAGAAAAGGCAGATTTGTTGTAGTAGTTTTTAGACAAAGTGCTTCTATATGGGCTTTCCTTGAATAGTCCTGGTAATTCTCCTGTCTCAGCTTTTAGATTACAGGAATGTACCACCATACTCGGCTTTGGAAAAGTTATTTTTATAAGTGAGCTATAAACATTGATTTTTAGGGGTTCCTGCTATCTATTTTCAACCTGGTTTGCCTGTGGCCTGATCACACAGCATCTCTAAAATAGTCTACTTACCTTCCTCTAAGAGATTCATTAGTAGTCCGTAGCCTTATGTCAAATAAGCCATATAAGAATGTAGACTACCGTAATGACAGTGGTTTAGTCTTATACAAACTTAGAGGTAAAATGCGTGTGAGAAATTATCACAATTGCTTTCCAAAGAGATTTCTTCTCTGGACAGTGAAATAATAATAATCATGGCTACCATTAGTGCTCTATTTTTAAACCTGCTATCTTCTCTGATAGGATTCTGTTTAAAAACTTATGGCAAGCCTCATGATGCCCCATTTTCCTCGGTCAATAACTCAGCAAACAGTGGTGGTCCCATTTGTGCCTGGCTCCATGCCAGGTGTCAGGAAAAAAATCAAGAGCACCATGAGGGTAGTTCAGCAACATGACAAGGTGGCTTGCTTCACAGGAAAGAGGTTACAGGTCAGTCCCCAACACTGTAAGGCAACCAGTCCACTAAACAAAAATAAAAACAAAACACAAGAGGAATAGAAATTGGCTTTTGGTCGAAGAGGGATCATCCCAACATCTAAAGAGTATGATGCAATGTTACATGAGCTTTGATAGAAAAATAACAAAAGTCAAGTGGTGATAACTTAGTTTCATAGCGCTGAGTCCTTAGTATTTGATGTCCTGCCTAGAAATCTATGATTCAGAGAAGACGAGCGTGGGTGGGCCCAAAGGAATCAAGCTGTGAATCTGAGGTGATGCGGGTTCCTGAATTGACTCAGTGGTTAACCTGGCCCACCTCATATCATACTATCATTTTAATCTTCCTGCGTGATCAAGTTTATGAGAGGAAAGTGATAAGCATGCTAACATGTCACATGTGACGATTGTAATGGTTAAGAATGAAAACAACTAGAAAACAACTAGATGCTTGCTCGACCTTAAAGGCTCTCATGGGCAGCTATGATCATCTCGTTAATCACAGGCTGGCTACAGTTAAGATGTCAAAGTCAAGCTTTTGGTGTATATTATTCCACCTGGGTTGATATGACAAAATACTGTGGAGTAGGTAGCTCAAATAGAGAAATCAATTTTATGGTTTTGGAGGTTAAAACATTTAAGATCCTATCTTACTGTAGTTACTTCCCAGGTCTTCTCTGCAAGCATCACTACGCTGGAGCTTGGGATTCCAAGATAAGAGTTTGGAGACACAATTCAATAATAGCAATGCAGTTGTATTGCCACCAATAGGAAAACAGGTTATATAATCACATATCTATTCCGTTTCGAGCCAGAGCAAATTTCATTGTTATGCTTATATGTAGCCCTGTGATATCTCAGAGATTTTAAGGATACATTTGTTTGTTTTTTATCTTTTTATTTTATTTTTTAGAACAGCATGGAAAAACTGACAAAAATGTAAGGAACCTCGTCCCTTTGAGGCATGAGTTACAAATTAATAATTTCTTCCCAAAGCCTTGGAACAAAATTAAGAATTAGCACAAGAACTTAAATACTCCTAGAAAGCTGTCTTAACATTTGACAACATTGGTCTCATTTGGGGTATGTTCGTAGCTACAGTTGAGATTTCATTATTACAGTGAGCAGAATAATAAAAAATAATAATCAGAGTAAGAGACCAGTAAAGAATGAAATCAAGTGTCACCGGTGAACAGCTACCTGGAGATAATAAATAATGACATCGCCATTTGTTATAAAATGCAATACCTTATCTTATTGTTCAAGGCCGAGTAAAAGGAGTCTCAAGTAATAAAAAAAATAATAGATTAAAAGACATGACGTTTCAAGATGCACTAATACAAATCACTGATTTACTTCTTTCTATTTTTTATGCATATCAGCTTTCCCTCCTGCCCTATGTTCTTCCCTCCCTCCCTCCTTTCTCTCTCTTCCTTTCCATTTCTCTTCTCTAGTATTGATTATGAAGGGTTTCGATGTGCTCATAAAGGGTGCTAGTGCTGATGGGGAAACACTCAAAACTATTAAGCATTGCTCTCCTACAGTAAATTTCAATATAATATTGCGTGAGAAGGAACTGCAAGTGTATTCAACAGTTTAAGTACATTAAGTGTTTCTCCCTTTGGTGTTGACTTTCTGCTCCAGGATTAATAAGCCAGGGGAGTTTCACTCCTGGCCTTATTAAAGGAAGCCTGATAGGTGACTTAGATAAGTTAGCAACAGACTTCCTTACATTCAATTATTTTGTGCACTTTCTTAAGTCTTCTGGATTTCCAAAGCAATTCAAACAAACATTAATTATGCGATCTAAATATTAAAAGTTGAAAAAAACCAACTAATTCAATCTTATCATGTGCTAGTAAAGTTACTGTACAAAACCTATAGAGGTCTAGAAGCCATGACCGTGTGGTAGATTGATAGCAAAATGACTAAAATAGATACACATTTGCTGTCTTCCTTACTGTTGCTTTACCTTGGTCGAGTGTCTTCTGCCAGGGCAATGTCAATCTCTGAATGGTTGTGGATGCTGAGGTCTCGGGGTATGATGATGGTGATGCTGTAAGCTCAAGTCTTTTCCAGCCCTGCCCAAATAATTACATTCTGTATTGTCTTCAAGTATGGTATAGATGTGAAATGTCACCCATGGGCTCATGGCTGGTGGCAGTTGGGAGGAACTTTAGGAAATAGGGCTTTACCAGAGGAGGGGAACCTGCCTTACTTGCTATAGCTCAGCCTAGAGTCTGACTGAGTGCTGTCTGCTGCCTGCTGTGCAGAGATTCGAACAAGCCACTCCTTGTTCCTCCTGTCAGGGAGTCACTAGCTACTATGCTGTGCTAAACTCTATAAACCATGAACCGGAAGAAGTTATTTCCTCCTTGAGTAGCTTCCTGTGATGTGTTTCCTGACAGCTCTGATGTAGGGATTTAAGACAGGGAAAGAGAGTGAGAGACAAACAATTGGAGGAAATCTCAACCTCTTATCGCCTCTGAGAAACTTCTCAGGGAAAGGAAGGAGGAAGCAATTTTTTCTTTTTAGCATACATTTTTAGTAAATGCTTCTGAAATGCATACTGGCTCTGAATTACTAAAGCAGATTATATCGAATTATCAAAAATATAAAAAAAACCCCACATTTCTTTCTCCCCCAAGAAGCACAAGAACATGTCCCAAATGTATACTAAAAAAAGTACTCTAGCAGTGGAATTATTTAGAGTTAAGAATGCCTAAATTGAATTTCAAATTAAATGGACTTACAGATAATTGTTCAAAATGGGATTTCAGGTCTGAGGTAGCTGATGCTGTGGCACGTTTACAAGGCTTAAGTTTGGCCATGACATTTCGACAATCTTTTCTCTTTTATGTAATCTAAGCATCAAACACATTCCATGTAAGTGCATGTTTATCTCATTTCGGTTCTGACAGGTCTTGGGGGATTACTTACCTCTGATGGGGACATTTTGGTCAGATTGTATATCTCAGTTTTATGGTTTGGATGTTTAGTGTCCTCCAAGGCCATTACCCAAAGGCCCTCCGAAGATGGAATTACTGGGAAGTGGCAGAGACTTTAGATAGAGGATAGTGAAAGCCAGGCCCTTGAGGGCATGGCATTGAAGGAGATACTGGCACCCCAGTCCGTCCCTTCCCAGTCCCCATTGCTTAGCTTCTCAGTAACTGTGAGGTGAGTGGCTTTGCTTCACCATGTATTTCTACCATCACGTCCTGCCCTGCTACAGACCCCAAATCAGAGGCCGGCCAGCCATGTGCTGACACCTCTGACACTGTGACCCCAGACGATCCTTCCTTCTTCGGTGGTTCTTTTGGTTCTGCCATTACATCAATAATAATCTGACAACCATACCTAGAATTTTAAACTTCAATAATAAGCATTTACTGAGTTTGAGAGCTTATTTCGAGGCTCTAGTAGGGGTGAAGGGGTTACTCCTGTACCCTTGAACAGAGAGCAGTCGTCTTTGACCCAGTATGTAGCCTCAGGATGGGTGCCCATGGAACGGAGATGGGAGACAGGGACAGCTACACAGCTGGTCAGATCAGACCAATTAACCCAGCTGGGTGGAATGTCTTAGCAAGATTAACCTCACAACCCAAGGTGAGTTTCCGTCTCCTGGAACTTTCTGGAAGAAGAGAGGCTTGGATAAATGGGGCTTACTGCAAGCAGAAACTCTGATAAAATTTGTTTTCCCCTTACTTCCTTTTTACATCAAATCTCTGATTGAAAAATGCAGCGTGTGGAAGAATTTTGCTTTAAGCAGATTCTCTCGCTGCTGATAGTCTCACGAGAATGAGTCAGTTGGTTTCTGTGAACAGTTGGCTTGTTTGTATCTCTGGTTTCTGAATATTTTATGGCGGATGTTTGTTTCCCTCAGCATTTTATCTGCTAGAAAGATGATAGCCTAAATCCATAGTTCACTTATTTCAAATTTATCAGGCTTAACAGAAAGGATTTTATGTACACTAACATCACTCCGACCCTACCTTTATTTCTTTCACTTTCTCAAATTCGAAGCACTTACAGCAAATGTATTTTATATTATTGGATTGTATCTTTTTCCAGTTTTCTTAAGTATTTTTCTTGGGACTAAGAGGAATATAAATCAATAAGAAGTATTCATAATAATGGTCAAAGAAAGCCTAAGAAGTGACAAATATCACTATTTGAAACTCAGGTGGTATGAAGTAATCCTAGCTTAAGTTACTTTAAGCTTCGGTTTATAAACAATGTCCCGTTATAGTTCGTTACATTGTTTCTAAAATATAGATGAGTCCTGATCATCCAAGGTTGGGAGAAGAGACAGAATTTCTGTGTTTTTAAAAAACTTTCATACAGTAAAGTAGGGATACACTCCTCTCTACATCAATGCCTAGGAACTGATGAATTTTTCTTGTAGGCAATCAAGATTAGGGGTCCATCCTGGTACTAATGATTAACACTCTGCATGGTACCCCCACATATTAGTTATTAAGCTACTAAGTACTTAGACTAGAAGTAGTTCATACAGAAACCTTGTTTTGATTTATTTCACCCTAACAGTGGCCTTTTATGATTTTGAACACCTTCATTGGTCCATCAACTAGAAGACTTATGTTTGACCTTTAGATAGCCTCTGGTATCCTGCATCATTCTGATTGGTTGGGATCTCCCACATAATAATTTTAACTATTTGTACATCATCCCTGGGCTCGCCTGCACATGCAAGTCAAGGAAATAGTTGTGCAAAACTAAGTGCAAAATTGAAATACCTGAATGACAAACAAAACCCCAGGTTCCTCCTACTCTAAGAAGGATTGTGGGGGCACTCAAAACGACTTTGAATAAAGCCCCCAACCAATCATCCAAGCAGTAAGCAGGTTGAGTTTTACTCCATATCCGTAAGCTCAGTCGTGGAACAATGACAGAGAAATGTCATCCCTCCTTAGCAGAGTGGGGATTTGTCTGTGACAGGGAAATTGCCAACACAGACAAAAAAAATATATGTCAAGGATTCAGGGAGTAGAGAATGCACAGCTGGTGTATAATTAAGAAGAATTATTGGCAACACTGGAATCTGGCTATGACTGAAGGATGGGAAAGATTCACAAGAGCGAGAATAAGAATTCAATTTTGCCCTGCAGGGTCAAATTTGCCAGTGCCATGGGGTAGTCTTTTCACATTATGTCCCCATAGAAGGAACATAATGTCATCATATTTCAGCCTACCATCAGCCTGTCACTTTTCAAATGTGGAAAGTTTGGTATGTTACCTTTGGCCCTCAGCTCAGCACTACCATGAGGATAAACTATGGTCTACACTAGTGTTTTTTATTAGCAATAAGCTTGTATCATAATTGTCTTTACTGTATCTCTGTTAAATTAATGATCAGTTTTAATTGGCATCTTAGTATGGCATCAGCTTTGAGTTTATGGACACGTGGTTGTATATAGACTACTGAATCCTTTTGATTTCTCGTCTAATATTTTGCTAAGAACTTTTAGGGAAAACAGTAATTTTCTTTGAATTCACTGAATGAACACAAGATTCTGTTTTTTGCTGAAACGAAAAAAAAATGCAACTCACTGTCTACGCTCTCAGAACTGTGTGGGGAGTGAAGTCAGTGCTTTCACTAGGCCGTTCCCTGTGTTTAAACAGACAACTCGGTTGCTTGACTACAGGCCTCTACAGACTCGCACTCAATGTTATCTGAGCAAGCTTAAGGGAAAGGAAACCTTAAAATCCATGCGATAATAGCTGTTTAAGATCAAGCCATGGACGGGGAAGCACCCTGGGCTGCTGAGGTGACTCAGTGGGCATAAGTGCTTTCCTACTTGCATCGTGAATCTGATAACCTGAGTTCAGTCCATGGTAGAAAGAGAAGCCAGCTCCAGAGAGCTGTCCTCTGACCTTCATATGCCTGCTTGGAACTCATGAATGCTCCCCCATCCAATATACACACTAACCTTTTTTTTTTTTTTTTTAATGTGCCGTTCCCTCATATGCCATGGCAATCACACAGATACAGCGGGATCTGCTCTCTGAAGAGCACAAACAAGCCAGGAGGCCTCTTCATCACACAGTGCATTAGGAAACAGCTGTGCAGTTTCAGATTCTAATATGGATTCTTGGGACGGATCTCGTTCTGTTTGCACATGTAAATGTTGCTTGGGCAGAAAAGCTGGTTGCCATAGTACAGAAATCTTTCCTTAGGGTCCTGGGATCTGAGCTAAACTTTAGAGCTCGTGTACTGTTTGGTTGTCTTTCTCTTCTCCAGTACTTTCTGGCCGGATGTGAAGAGGAGCACATCCCAAGAGGCTTTGAGGGAGCAGCAATGTTGCTTATAGTTGAGTGCTAATGTTGTTAGAGGCACCAGGGCTGTTTACAGGGAGTATTGAACTAGAGGACCTGAAGGGAATGGGAGAAAGGGGTGGGGGAATGGAGAGGAAGATCCATTTCCTTGTGCTGACACATTTCTCATGTAGGACTTTACCGTCTTTAGGAATTTTAATAATTATAATCTTCTCTTCTCAAAGGAAAGGTCAACCTGGGTTGTGCCACAGAACTTGTAGAAGTTCCAGTTTGGAGACCCTGAGATTGCATCCGTACTTTGCTGTTACATTATAAACCTGGCAAGAGATAGACTCCTTTAGACATTCCCAAGTTCACAATGGAATGCTGAGCACGAGAACCCCTGTGAAGCTTGAGATTATAATGTTGGGATGACTGATTATTGATTAGTCTATCTTCCTTTCCAGTCTTTCGTATTGCGTGGAAGCCAGCGCTCCTCCCTCAGAGCACTCGACTACAATGCAGCAAGAAGAGGCAAAACAATCGGCGCCTCAGCTTTGCATGATTAGATTCTTAGAACAGCACCTTGCCCTTCTCAGTGCCTTTGGTGTATCTGACGGGAAGCTGCTCGTTAGTCAACGATCACTTGCATCGTTTTCCCAGACATCTTACAGATCAATATTTGGGTAATCAATTTGATCCTGCAGGCAATCTAATTGGTCTCTGGTTGCTTTTGGCCTATCAGACTAACCTTGTCATCTGCTATGCCCCTAGACACATCCTTTCTTCACCTTTCAATTTATTTCCAACTGTGGGTAGAAACATTGAATATTAGCATTTTGATAATATTCAATTGATTTTTTTCTCTACAATCTCTTGTCAAGCATTTGGCTACTAGAAGTTTCTTTCTTGTGGCAGAGGGAGTCTTGCTCTGTTGTGTTGTCTCATTATGTGCTTGGCTGTAAAGTCTTGGTACCTTGTGTAACTCTAGTTGCACCGCAGGTGACAGCCCTTCACATACTGAAGGCATCTGTATTTGCCTTCAAATTCCCTCATTTTATCACCTGGCTCAAAATAACGGCAGTAACAAGCTTTCCGCTTTAGTGTTCCTCATTGCTATGTCTTCCTTTTGGGCCAGCAATTCCACATCTTTCTCCTTAATCGTTTATCAAGGTATGGCCAGAAAACATGGACACCATAGTATTTCATGGGATTGTTGAATATAGGGAATTGGTAATTCAGAAACTGTAGGATGAGAGGAAGGAAGAAAGGAAGGAACAAAGAAGCAAACATGGAGGCAACGCGTAGCAAATGACTGCAGAGGGCCATCGCCACTGCAGGACTGGGGATACAAGGCTTGGAGGGCAGAGGCTTGCAGATTGCTGAGAAATGTTGACTTGGTTTCATGTTAGTCCCTCAGAATATAGCCCTGTGGGCCTGGAATTCAGACAACTGGGAGGAGACCCTCCTCCTGAGGCAGCTTGGAGGAAGGCCTCTACTGAGCTGGGGACTCCTTGATCCTTGGTCTGATCCCCAGGGAAAAAGGGTCACTATACTTTTAAGAACGCCCCCAAAAGTCAGAGAGATGCCCAACAGGAAGCAGAAATGATGGTGGCTTCTCTTTTCTCCATTCTCCAGTGCCTCCTATTGGTAAAACCGAACAGGATTTAGCAGGTAGGGCAGCAGCTCCCTTTGCAGGCTCCCAGCTTCTGGACATCGAGTGAAGAGGAATAGGTTTGGGATAGAGAGGAACGGGCATCGGGGGTTCAGTGCTTGTTTCTAAGCCCTTTAAAAGAAACTCAAGTAAAATAGAAAATTTTGTTTTAAACAAAGGCTTAAAATTTCGTCATATGTCAATGTTTACTTATTGGTTCATATGTAGCTGCATAGGACAAGTTGCTTCAGAGATTTTTTTTTTTAATTATTTCACATATCTCTCTGTACTTTGGAGTATTGGAAATTGAATCCAGGCCCTCCTATGTACTAAATAAGCACTCCACTTACTGAATTATTTCATCATCCCTCTTTTCTCACTTAAAAAATAGATATTTCTGAATGTGTGTGTGTGTGTGTGTGTGTGTGTGTGTGTGTATGTGTGTGTGTGTGTGTGTGTATCTGTCCAGATAGGCTTTGAACTTATGACCTTCCTGCATCACATTTACAAGTAGCTCAGATTATTTTTAAAAATATTATTTTAGCTTAACTTTCTTTTTTTAAAAATTTTTATTAGATATATTTCTTTACTTACATTTCAAATGTTATTCCCCTTCCCGGTTTCCTGTCAATAAGCTCCCATCCCTTCCCCTTTCTTTCCCTCATACGGGTATTCCCCCCATACATCCTCCTTACTGCCCCCCATATTTCCCTGCACTGTGGGTCCAACCTTGGCAGGACCGAGGGCTTCCCCTTCCACTGGTGCCCCAACAAGGCTATTCTCTGCTACATATGCAGTTGGAGCCCTGGATCAGTCCATGTTTAGTCTTTTGGTAGTGGCTTAGTCCCTGGAAGCTCTGCTTGGTTGGCATTGTTGTTTTTATGGGGTTGCAAGCTCCTTCAACTCTTTCAATCCTTCCTCTAATTCCCCCCAAGAGGGTCCTGTTCTCAGTTCAGTGGTTTGCTGCTAGCATTCACCTCTGTATTGGCCATGCTCTGGATGTGTCTCTCAGGAGAGTCTATATCCGGTCCCTTTCAGCATGCACTTTTTAGCTTCATCCATCTTATCTAGTTTTGGTGGCTGTATATATATATATGGGCCACATGTGGGTCAGGCTCTGAATGGCCATTCCTTGAGTTGCTGCTCTAAACTTTGCTTCCATATCCCCTCCTATGGATATTTTTTCCCCTTTTAAGAAGGAGTGGGAGCATCTGCCTTTTGGACATCTTTCTTCTTCTTCTTTTTTTTTCTTTTAGGCACTTTTTATTTTCAAAAAAAATTGTCATTAATATATAAACATCTCATTCTCTCAAAAAATTCTACAGCTTTACAGCTGCTTGCTGATATTTGCATAAGAAATTACCACAATACAAAAATAAGGGGCGAAGCAGCAGAACAGCAGCCGAGTTATGCTTTTGATGGGACATCTTTCTTCTTGTTAGCTTAACTTTCTACAAAGAAATTTTTTAAACTTGCAATATATGCATTCCATTGAAGCCCTCTTTTTATCTCAAATGTATTACTTATCATCCCTAATTTTCTACAATACCAGATTATCAGAACACAACTCATCTATTAAAACTCACCTATATCATATATATAGTATATACATTACATATATATACATACATGTACATATTATATATGTATTACATATATAAAATCAAACTCTCTAGCAAAGTTAAAACAAGTAAATTAACAACAGAGACTCATTGAAACTTTCATTGGTGGAGTAGAAAGGACAAAATATAGTTGTTTGATATGCTGCTTTTTTCCTGTAAGAAAAGTTACAAGCAATTTCATTGATAGCCTTGATTTTCTTCCTTCATGGGAGAAGAAAGCTCCAGCTATAAAACCACTGACTGTTACGGGAGGGAGGAAAGCATTTCAAGTCTTGCAATTTTTCTAGAGTATTCTGAATTGAGGATCATTGAGCCAGATGAAAGATGGAGAAAACAATTTCCTTATCTTATGCTTTCCTGAGTGTGGCTATAGAAGAGAGTATATTGATCTGGGTATTCGTGGGCCCTGTGTATAGTCCTGGCTTTGCATTAAAGTCCATTTGCAAGTAACTCTGAACCAGAGGCTTTCACTACCAGGGAAGGGACCATGATCTCAAGGTTTGAAGAACAAATCGTTATAGCATGCTCTTGTTTCCCTTGTAGAATTGGAAGTTTGTATAGAAAGGGGGGCTATGGTGGACTTGATTGTTTGAATCATCTCTCTGTGGACAATGGGTAAGATGTAACTGAGTTCTGGGGCCTTTGTAGCCAATAAAACCTAACAAAAAAATCCAACTTTTGCTTTCATTATCAAATAAATAAATTAGTTAAAACATAGAGACTAATCGGAAAAACAAATCAAGAAAGACATTGGATCACTACAGAGTCAGTCCTTGGTTCAAATTCCATGGGACCTCTCTGAGCTACAAATTGTAGAAAGAAAACTGGCCAAAAAATGGAGGTCACCAGTGTGATTTTTCATACCAACAATATTTACAAAATGGTGAGTAGTAACGATACTTGTGCCTCTCTAGTATATTGGTACAGTTAGCATTCTAATGGTCTCCTCACTCTTACACTGGCATTTGGCCAACTCACACATAGCATTCACAGAAGATATAGTTGCAGCTGTCCTTACCACAGTCTAGATTTCTGGGTTTGTTTGCTTGCATAGGTATTTGCAGTGAACAGCACAGGTGGTCTTTCTCCCTCATCAAATAGTATGTAGGGTTTTATTTATGATTGATGAAACAGGAATTTATTTCCTGGTAAAAGTGACTTTAATTCCTAATTCTCCCTAAAGTCAAATTTAAAGTCCACATGTTAGGACAGGAAGGAAATGATTGATGTTGTCACTGCAGGGATAGTTGAAGCTGTAATGTAATTTACAGGAGTTTAGGAGCCCAAAGCTGGGTCTCCTCTTCCAAACCACATTTCTACAGAGCACAAAATAATATGGTGAATGTCATCCACTGATGCAGCTTCATTATGAGAGCCTACTAAATACATAAAGCATTATTTCAAGTTTTAGAGAACATTGACAGAGAAAGTTTAAATGATTTATTCAAAGAAACTCGTGAGTTCAGGTATCACTAAGGATGGGGAGTTAATCTGTGGTTTTAAATTTTGAATTAGATCTTGTAGTTTAGCCTTTTGGAGGGACTTGTCTATCCCCCTCTCCCCTCCCTTTGCTAAGAGTTCCGGGACCATTGTCATTTGTCTTACTCAACAGATTGTGTCATCCAGCTCATGCCTTCTCAGTGAACACCCTTCCCATGTGGTTCCCAGGAGAGACAGACCCAGGCTCCTAAGTCAGAGTCGGCTGGGATAGTAGAAGTGCAGTTTTCCAGTTTCCTCACCAGTAGGGGTATCTGTCCTTTCTTTACCTGTAAGTATTCTGGAGCCCCCATCAGCTCAGAAATGCAAGCTTGACAGGACCTGTCTTCCTAGACTGTTAATTTCACAGCCGGATGAGTAGAATGGTAATTTATATGGGTCACTCAGATTTAAAACGCTGTCGTGTCTCCTGACTAGGTGGAATGAGAGGATTTAAAAGAATTATTAGTGTGGTCCAGAGCGACAGTCTGTGGGCTCTTCGACACAGTCCCGTACCTTTTCCATTTGGTAAATGCCCACGTGGCTGCCCCATGTTGACTGTGGATTACAACTGAGATGAGAAGCAAGCCGCTGGGGGAAGATTTTGTTTTCATTTATTTTTAATTAATTGCAAACTTCCTCTTTCATTTGGCTGGCCACGCTCTGCAGATCCCAGGGACATGGGAGTTCTGCCAGCATGGGGTGGCACTGTGCAGAGCTGTGAGAGGCAGCTCATCTGCTTGCTCTCTGTCCTCAGGCGACATTGAATTGCATCTTCATGCTTGGAATCTGCCTTCCAAAGTGGTTCACGGTCCTTCTGGCCTAACTCTAATGCATATATATATATATATATATATATATATATATATATATATATATACCCTTAAGGATTTGTTTACACTCCTCGAATGAGCAGGCTCCTATTGGGAATAAAGGCTGCTGAACAGGAGAAAAGCTTACAGACAGACAGAAAGCCTTGGGAAGCAATTCAATCTCCTCTGAGTGTGATTAAACTGAGGTACATCACATATACTTTTAAAGAAATGTCTGATGTGGGGACCTGGATTCTATACCTCTATAATCCTCAGCTTCTGCATCTGTAACCCAGTTACAGTGTGGGATAAGCAAAGCCCCTTGCACCTGTGCCCTCTATAAAATCATTATTAATAGAATTGTCCAAGAGGATAGTTGTTTATTTATCTAATATTTAGACCATGGTTCTAAAAATCTAAGTTAAGGAAAACAAAAAGAAACAACAACAACAAAAAAACCCCAAACCCCAACCTCCTTGTTCCACCAAAATGAGAAGCTGGAGTAATGGAAATATCCTCTCTTTATAAATACTTAGAGAACAGAAAAATGTATTAGTAACATTGCCGAAGTCATTGAGTATCAGAGCCTGAAGGAAGAAATAAAATTATTTTCTTGCATTTCAACTGAAGAAAGATTTGGAATAGTGAATAATGAGGAAGAGAGGTGAACTCTGTCATAGGCAAATTGCATTGGTCCACAGAGGAGTGGTTGGAATCTAAGAACTGTGTTTGTGTATGTGAGTTGTCGGGGAGAGTGGCAAAGAGGTGTTCTGGGTCTAAGTAGGCCGAGGGAGTCAATTGAGACTGCTCTCTGACCACCTGGGTAGCCTCAGTAGATACTGAGTCTAGACATTAATAGGTGACTAGTTGAAATAAATTAGAAGGAACAGAATGGGAAGAAAATGAATAAAGTTTGATTGAATCAGGAAAAAGGAAGCAGCAAATTTCAGTGAAACCTAACAGTGTCTCTTTAAGAAGACACAGATTTTTAGAGAGACTCTTGAAAGAAGAGAAAGATATAGGTAAACTATGTTAGGAATCAAAGGTCACAATCAAGAATGGTATGTGTGTGTACTAGTGTTTGTGTGTGCACGTGTGTGAGCGCATGTGTGTTCAGAAACTATATGGCAATAAGTGTTAAATTTATAAAAGACGATCGATGAAAATACAGATAGAAAGACATTTAGCCAGTAGGTAAAGTTAAGTCAGACAAACATTTTGTGAGGCAGAAGAAGCTAGAGGTGAGTGCTGCCCTTTGATGATCCCACAGTTACTTTTTGACATAAGAAGGCACAGACAATTGAAGGGAAGTCTCTATAATTGATTACAGATAATAAAAATGTACAATTAAAGTTTTCAGACCTGTGGGACCATAGAGAAAATCCTGCTGGCTAATTTCATTCAGGAAAATGATGCAAGATCATAGATAAAATATTAACAAAGCAGATCCAAGAATGTATTAAAATATATAGTGTGGTCAAGTGGAATTCATTTGGGAAATGTCAAGATGATTAAATATTAGACAAATTTATTAATTTTATTCACCATATGAACAGATTGAAGATGAAAAACATCATTATCTCAACAGATTCAGAAAACCTACTTGATAAAATTTAGTACCCATTCAGGACAAGAAACAAAGTAACTCATAAATTCAAGTTGAAATAGAAAGAAGTGAAAAATTCTTTGATCTAATATAGAATATTAACTAAGGACTTAGAGAAAATATTATAATTAATGGGGAAACTTTATAAGCTCCATTTAAGTCCTTTATAAGTGATATGTGAAGCTGGTACCAAGATTTCACTCAGTGAAGCAGACAAATTATTTTAAGTGAAAAAAGTCCAGAAAGAAACAAAAACAAATTATTGTCATTGTCTACATGGAAAATATAGAAAATCCATAGACTGTTAGTATAACTACTGCTAATAGCTGATAGACTTCTTAGATCTAACAGCAACAATCAAAATCAGTAGGGTATTTTTGTATTTCTATAAAATGTAGTAAATGTAACTTAAAATAAATTTAACAAAAACTGTGATGTCTTTATTAGAACAACTGTAAAATTTTAATAAAATGCCCAAAAGTGTTTTAATAGGGAAAGAAGATATGCAAAAAATTCAAGAATTAATTTTATTTTAACTTTAAAAATTAATTATTATTTTTCTTTTTTGCCACAGGGTATTACAAGGTAGCCCTAGTTATCCAGAAGCTTGCTATGAGAGCCAGGCTGGTCTCAAACTTACAAAGATCTGTCTGCATCTTTCTCCTAAGTGGTAGGATTAAAGGTGTGCATCCTCACGTTTAGCAAAGACTTAATTTGTAAAGAGCAGCTAATCTGTAATGAGATTATAAGAAAATTCTGGTAACAGAACCTTGTAAGTTAACCCAAAGAGTTACATAAAATTAAAATGGGCTGAGAATTTTCTAAATTATTTTTATGGAAAGAAACAGAGAATGGAGTATAGAAAAAAAGGTAGCCAAAAGAAGGAAGGTTGTGTGCTCCATGATAAACCTACAAAGTCAAGCAGAACTATTGCCACGGAGAAAGAGAGTGATAATGGGGAGAATTCACGTCTGGTGACAGTGTTTACTCTGTGGGGAGTTACTATTTACAATGATCTTATAACTCCATGGAGAAAACTGGAGTGGTCAGCAAACGGTGCTGCAAGACATGGTTGTACCTAAAGAAAAGGGCATTGGAGCCCCACTTTATACTATAGAGAAAAACTCCTGCAGATGGGCCAAACGAAAAATGCGGACAAATTGATCAAATAGTTTTCAGCAAAGAATGTGCAAAGGCATCATATAAATTTAGATAGAGATATTCCTTAAGCGACAACTGAAAATAAGAACAACAAAAGCCCCAGTGCTAGGCACGAGAAGTCTTCATTCAAATGGTTAGTCACAGTCTTGCCAAGTGGCTTCTCAAATAATACAGACCATTGGTATAGTCCTTAGTGTCCCGTCAGAGTTTGAAGGTCAGCCCCTATTGATCAAGATTTGCTCAAGATACTGCACACTTTAGATGTAGGGCTCAGATAATTCCAACTAGCTCTAACCCAGACATCTTCTTTATGAAATCTAGCTCCCACTCTACCATGAGGTACTATGCACACTGCAAAGGGAGGGAAGTAATTAGTGATCCTACCCAGATGTGATGCCCATGAACCACAATAGTGGCCAGTATGGCAAGCTATCCACCTGTAAAAGAGCAATGTGTCAATCACATATTGGTAGAAAACACCATCTGTTTAATTGGACATAAAGTCTCCTCCACAGGAGGGAAATCTTGCCTGGTACTAGAAATCCATCTGACTTTCCAGGGTTAGTGAGGTCATGGATCTTAGAAAATAATCAACTACCGCTCTTTTGCTAGATCAGTGTAATTCCTAACTATAATCTAAAACGTATCCTTATACCCACGGACAAGTGTGCTATTCACTCCTCATCAAAGAAACTTTTCTTTAGAACAAATAGAGGCCATTACGGAAAACCACAACTAGACACAATGCAGAAGTCAGTAGATTGTGGTGACCCTGGCCCCAGTGACTAGATCAATAACACATCTCTTGTGTATATGGCTCAGGGAACATTTAGGGAGAGGGTGCAGGGAGGTTGTAAGATTCAGAGGACCAAGAAGCTGCCAGTGAAACAGTGTCTCCTAGAAATGGCTGCAAAATGCGAGCAGAATAGCAGCAATATCAACAGACATGATAATGTGGAAGGACAAAAATTTCACAGTCTACCGTCCACAGTCAAGGAGTTATAGGCAGCTAATGATGGCTTGGAGAGGGAAAATTAACCTTCCACAGGAATGGGCCTCCTCATTAGTTACTCAATAAAAAGTGGTGATACATGAAACCATATACATAAACAAAGAATGGAGACAGTAGGTTGAATTTATATATTTGAGGATACATATCTATATAATATATATGACATATAATATATATGACATATAATATATATGACATATTATCTATCTATCATTTAAAATCAGTAATCATGAAAGAAGAGAGACTATGAAGTTTAAACTCATGGGAGGAGTTGGAGGAAGGGGGCAGTGATATCACTAACTCTATTTTAATTAAACATATAAAATAAAACAAAACTTGTAGTGAGCCATATTAGATTTGGGCCTGGCCGCTTTGTGACTGCATAGCTCAAGGTGGCTACGTGACTCTGGGCTGCATGGCCACAGAGGTTCAATCTTGAAATGACTGCCATACAGACATGAGATTGTTGAACTAAAGCCTCTCCCAGGAAGACCCTGGGAGCAATGACAGGATGTTTCAGCCTGAGCAAAACACCGGATGTCCCTGAGCAGATTCCTGAGAAGGGTTCGACCTTTTCAAAGAACATGTCCCCGGAAGACTGTTGTCTCTTTGTTATAGGAGGATATCTTGCAGTGTAGTGATTCACCTTATATCCTTGGGCACTTCCCAAACTCCCCCACCCTAAGCTTCAGTTCCCGCTTCTATTCCTGCCTCAGAGCTTTAAATGCTGTACATTTCTCTCAATAAACGAGACCTTGACAACAGAACTTTGCTTGATCTCCTTCTTCTCTCGCCCCCCCATTAGGTCCAAGGGTAGCGCCCCTTCGGGACCCTGAATAACTGGATCCCCGCTGGCGGGGACAAAAACTTGAAAACTTTTCTTAAAAAAAGAAAGCAAGAACAACAGTGTGATTTAATTTAAAGCTGAAGACACAATGATAAGTATTTTGTAAATAGAGCAAAAAGGCAACTCATGTGAATAGAAGGGATTTCCCATGTGTATACTTGACAAAGAAATAACATTCAGAATACACTAAAACATCTACAGTTCAAGAAGAAATAAGCCTGTTTGAAAAAGAAGCCTGCCAAAGTGAAGATTTCATAAGTATACGAAGATAACCTTTAACTACTCTAATTCATGAAGAACATCCTTAGAAATGAGATGCCTTTCAGCTTAAGAAACAAGAGCAAGAGACCATGAAATGCTGATAGAAATGTAGAGAGTTCCCTGCACCCAAATCCCGTGGGGAAGAGAGCTGACCACCCAGGAGTGCAGACATCCTGAGGACTCAGGACAGACTGCCACCTTTACACACCTCGGCCCACATTCCTGGTCCAAGGGGAAACTGCACAGTGCCTCTGGACATAGGGATATAGGAACAGACAGCTGCTGGTACCTGAGGTTCTGGTCTGCACCCAGGACTGGACTGATCCTGCCAAACAGCTCCCTGCATCCAAATCCCGTTGGACCCTCAGAAGTGTGGACACTCCTGAGAAGTCAGAGGAGAATACCGTCTGCCCACAGTCCAAACCCAAGAGAGAATCACATAGTGCCAACTGTGCCTGCAGGGCAAAGACCTACACGAGCAATCAGGGGCAGGACCCTTAGATTCCTGCCTATGCCTAGAGCTGGATGACAGTCTCCAAGAGCGCTGTCACACCTGAAATCAGAGCACCTGTTCTCAGGAAAGGCTGAAAGAAAACAGGAAAGCAGTTCTACAGGCGTGCTGACAGAGAGGCCTACAGCAGGGTCAAGTCACTCTCAGAAACAGCAAGACAAGCAAACACTACAGACAACCCAATGGCTAGAGGCAAGCACAGGAACCTAAGCAACAGAAACCAAGACTACTTGGCATCATCAGAGCCCAGTTCTCCCACCAAAGAAAATACTAGATATCCAAACACACCAGAAAAGCAAGATTTAGATTTAAAATCACATTTTTTGATAATGATAGAGGACTTTAAGAAAGATATAAAGAACTCCCTTAAAGAAATGTAGGAAAACACAAATAAACAAGTAGAAGCCTTTAGAGAGGAAACACAAAACTCCCTGAAAGAATTACAGGAAAACACAACCAAACAGGTGAACGAATTGAAAATGGAAATAGAAACAATAAAGAAAGCACAAAGGGAGACAACCTTGGATATAGAAAACCAAAGGAAGAGACAAGGAACTATAGATACAAGCGTTACCAACAGACTACAAGAGATAGAAGAGAGAATATCAGGGGCAGGAGATAACATAGAAAACATTGGCACAACTGCAAAAGATAATGTAAAATACAAAAAGCTCCTAGCCCAAAACATACAGGAAATCCAGGACACAATGAGAAGATCAAAGCTAAGGATAATAGGTATAGAAGAAAGTGAAGACTCCTAACTTAAAGGGCCAGTAAATATATTCAACAAAATTATAGAAGAAAACTTCCCTAACCTAAAGAAAGAGATGCCCATAAACATACAAGAAGCCTACAGAACTCCAAATAGATTGGACCAGAAGAGAAATTCCTCTCCTCACATAATAGTCAAAACACCAAATGCACAAAACAAAGAAAGAATATTAAAAGAAGTAAGGGAAAAAGGTCAAGTAACATGTAAAGGCAGACCTATAAGAATTACACCAGAGTTCTCACCAGAGACTATGAAAGCCAGAAGATCCTGGACAGATGTCATACAAATCCTAAGAGAACACAAATGCCAGCCCAAGTTACTGTATCCAGCAAAACTTTCAATTAACATAGATGGAGAAACCAAGATATTCCATGACAAAACCAAATTTATGCAATATCTTTCTACAAATCCAGCCCTACAATGGATACTAGATGGAAAACTCCAACACAAGGAGAGAAACTACACTGTACAGAAAGCAAGAATATAATTTCCTTGCAATGGAACCAAAAGAGAGACAAACAAATATAATCCCACCTCTAACAAGGAAAATAACAGGAAACGACAATCACTAATCCTTAATGTCTCTCAACATCAATGGACTCAATTCCCCAATAAGAAGACATAGACTAATAGACTGGGAGGACCCAGCATTTTGCTGCATGCAGGAAATACACCTCAGAGACAAACACAGACACTACCTCAAAGTAAATGCCTGGAAAACAACTTTCCAAGCAACTGACCCAAAGAAAAAATCTGGAGTTGCCATTCTAATATCAAATAAAATTGACTTTTGACCAAAAGTCATTAAAAAAGATAAGGAAGGACAGTTCATATTCATCAAAGGAAATATCCACCAACATGTAATCTCAATCCTAAATATCTATGCTCCAAATGCAAGGGCACCTACATTCATAAAAGAAACTTTACTAAAGTTCAAAGCATACATTAAGCCTCATATGATAATAGTAGGAGATTTCAACACCACACTCTCATCACTGAACAGATCATGGAAACAGAAATTAAGCAGAGACATAGAGAAACTGACAGAAGTTATGAACCAAATGGATTTAACAGATATTTATAGAACATTCCATCCTAAAACAAAAGGATATACCTTCTTCTCAGCACCTCATGGAAGCTTCTCCAAAATTGACCATATAAACTGTCACAAAACAGGCCCCAATAGATACATGAAGATAGAAATAATCCCATGCAACCTCACAGATCACCACACACTAAGACTGGTCTTCAATAACAACAATAATGACAGAAAGCCCATATACGTGGAAGTTGAACAATGCTCTCCTCAATGACAACTTGGTCAAGGAAGAAATAAAGAAAGAAATTAAAGACTTCTTAAATTTAATGAAAATGAAGATACAACATTCCTAAATTTACGGGACACAATGAAAGTGGTACTAAGAGGAAAACGTATAGCTCCGAGTGCCTGCAAAAAGAAACGGGAGAAAACATATATCAGCAGCTTGACAGCACACCTAAAAGCTCTAGAATAAAAAGAAATAAATAAACCCAAGAAGAGTAGAAGGCAATAAATAATCAAACTCAGAGCTGAAATCAACCAAGTAAAAACAAACAGGACTATACAAAGAATCAACAAAAGCAGGAGCTGGATCTTTGAGAAAATCATCAAGATAGACAAACCCTTATCCAGACTAACCAGAGGCCACAGAGAGTGTGTCCAAATTAACAAAATCAGAAATGAAAAGGGAGACATAACAAAAGAATATGAATAAAATAAAAAAATCACCAGATCCTACTACAAAAGCCCATATTCAACAAAACTGGAAAATCTGGAAGGAATGGACAATTTTCTAGACAGATACCAGGTACCAAAATTAAATCAGGAACAAATAAACCATCTAAACATCCCCATAGCTCCTAAAGAAATAGAAGCAATTATTAAAAGTCTCCAAACCAAAAAGTACCCAGGTCCAGATGGGTTCAGTGTAGAATTCTATCAGACCTTCATAGAAGACCTCATACCAATACTGTCCAAACTATTCCACAAAATAGAAAGAGTCGGAATAGTACCAAATTCCTTCTATGAAGCCACCATTACTCTTATCTGAAATCACACAAAGAACCAACAAAGAAAGAGAACTTCAGACCAATTTCCCTTATGAACATCGACGCAAAAATACTCAATAAAATTTTTGCAAACCGAATTCAAGAACACATCAAAATGATCATCTGTCATGATCAAGTAGGCTTCATCCCAGGGATGCAGGGATGGTTTAATATATGAAAATTCATCAATGTAATCCACTATATAAACAAACTCAAAGATAAGAACCACAGGATCATTTCATTAGATGCTGAGAAAGCATTTGACAAAATTCAACACCCCTTCATGATAAAAGTCCTGGAAAGATCAGGAATTCAAGGCCCATATCTAAACATAGTAAAAGCCATATACAGCAAACCAGTAGCTAACATCAAACTAAATGGAGAGAAAGTTGAAGCAATCCTACTAAAATCAGGGACTAGACAAGGCTGCCCACTCTCTCCCTACTTATTTAATATAGTACTCAAAGTCCTAGCCAGAGCAATCAGACAGCAAAAGGAGGTCAAAGGGATGCAAATTGGAAGGGAAGAAATCAAAATATCATATATCAAAATATAGTTGCAGATGATATGATACTGTACTTAAGTTACCCCAAAAGTTCCACCAGAGAACTACTTAACATGATAAACAACTTCAGCAAACTGTCAGGGTATAAAATTAACTCAAACAAATCAGTAGCCTTCCTCTACTCAAAGGATAAAGAGGCTGAGAAAGAAATTAAGGGAATGACACCCTTCACAAAAGTCCCAAATAATATGAAATATCTTGCTGTGACTTTAACCAAGCAAATGAAAGATCTGTATGACAAGAACTCTGAAGAAAGAAATTGAAGAAATTGAAGAAGACCTCAGAAGATGGAAAGATCTCCCATGCTCATGAATTGGCACGATTAATATAGTGAAAATGGTCATTTTGCCAAAAGCAATCTACAGATTCAATGCAATCCCCATCAAAATTCCTACTCAATTCTTTATAGAGATAGAAAGAGCAATTTGCAAATTCATTTGCAATAATAAAAAAATCCAGGATAGCAAAAACTGTACTCAACAATAAAAGAACTTCTGGGAAAATCACCATCCCTGACTTCAAGCAGTATTACAGAGCAATGGTCATAAAACCTGGGTGGTATTTGTACAGAGACAGGCCGTTAGATCAGAGGAACAGATTTGAAGACCCAGAAATGAACCCACACTTGATCTTTGACAAAGGAGCTAAAACCATCCAATGGAAGAAAGATAGCATTTTCAACAAATGGTGCTGGTTCAACTGGAGGTCAGCACGTAGGAGAATGCAAATTAATCCATTCTTTTTTTTAATTTTTAAAAATTTTTTCCCATCTTTAATAACTTGAGTATTTCTTATTCACATTTCAATTGTTATTCCCCTTCCCGGTTTCCAGGCCAACATCCCCCTAACCCCTCCCCCTCCCTGTCTATCTGGGTGTTCCCCTCCTCATCCTCCCCCCATTACCACCCTCCCCACAACAATCATGTTCTCTGGGGGTTCAGTCTTGGCAGGACCAAGGGCTTCCCCTTCCCCTGGTGCTCTTACTAGGCTATTCATTGCTACCTATGAGGTTGGAGCCCAGGGTCAGTCCATGTACAG
Organism: Rattus rattus; assembly: GCF_011064425.1. NCBI lineage: Eukaryota > Metazoa > Chordata > Mammalia > Rodentia > Muridae > Rattus > Rattus rattus. The sequence continues at coordinate 134,251,171 of NC_046159.1, forward strand.
TCTTTGGGTAGTGGCTTATTCCCTGGAAGCTCTGGTTGGTTGACATTGTTGTTCATATGGGGTCTCAAGCCCCTTCAAGCTCTTCCAGTCCTTTCTCTGATTCCTTCAATGGGGGTTCCGTTCTCAGTTCAGTGGTTTAATGATGGCATTCGCCTATATATTTGCTGTATTCTGGCTGTGTCTCTCAGGAGAGTTGTACATCTGGTTCCTGTTGGCCTGCACTTCTTTGCTTCATCCATCTTATCTAATTGGTTGGCTGTATAAGTATGGGCCACATGTGGGGCAGGCTCTGAATGTGTGTTCCTTCTGTCTCTGTTCTAAACTTTGCCTCTCTATTCCCTGCCAAGGGTATTCTTGTTCCCCTTTTAAAGAAGGAGTGAAGCATTTGCATTTTGGTCATCCTTCTTGACTTTCATGTGTTCTGTGCATCTAGGGTAATTCAAGCATTTGGGCTAATATCCACTTATCAATGAGTGCATGCCATGTGTGTTTTTCTGTGATTGAGTTACCTCACTCAGGATGATATTTTCAAGTTCCATCCATTTGCCTATGAATTTCATAAAGTCATTGTTTTTGATAGCTGAGTAATATTCCATTGTGTAGATGTACCACATTTTCTGTATCCATTCCTCTGTTGAAGGGCATCTCGGTTCTTTCCAACTTCTGACTATTATGAATAAGTTATAAGGCTGCCATCAAAATACCAATCCAATTCTTCAGAGAGTTAGACAGAACAATTTGGAAATTCATCTGGAATAACAAAAAACCCAGGATAGCTAAAACTATCCTCAACAGTAATAGGACTTCTGGGGAATCACTATCCCTGAACTCAAGCAGTATTACAGAGCAATAGTCATAAAAACTGCATGGTTTTGGTACAGAGACAGACAGATAGACCAGTGGAACAGAATTGAAGACCCAAAAATGAACCCACACACCTATGGGCACTTGATTTTTGACAAAGGAGCCAAAACCATCAAATGGAAAAAAGATAGCATTTGTCAACAAATGGTGCTGGTTCAACTGGAGGTCAGCATGTAGAAGAATGCAGATCAATCCATGCTTATCACCCCATATAAAGCTTAAGTCCAAATGGATCAAGAACCTCCACATCAAACCAGATACACTCAAACTAATAGAAGAAAAAGTAGGGAAGCATCTGGAACACATGGGCACTGGAGAAAATTTCCTGAACAAAACACCAATGGCTTATGCTCTAAGATCAAGAATCGACAAATGGGATTTCATAAAACTGCAAAGCTTCTGTAAGGCAAAGGACAATGTTGTTAGGACAAAAGGACAACCAACAGATTGGGAAAAGATCTTTATCAATCCTACAACAGATAGAGGACTTATATACAAAATATACAAAGAACTCAAGAAGTTAGACTGCAGGGAGACAAATAACCCTATTAAAAATGGGGTTCAGAGCTAAACAAAGAATTCACAGCTGAGGAATGCCGAATGGCTGAGAAACACCCAAAGAAATGTTCAATGTTATAAGGGAAATGCCAATCAAAACAACCGTGAGATTCTACCTCACACTAGTGAGAATGGCTAAGATCAAAAACTCAGGTGACAGCAGATGCTGGCGAGGATGTGGAGAAAGAGGAACACTCCTCCATTGTTGGTGGGATTGCAGACTGGTACAACCACTCTAGAGATCAATCTGGAGGTTCCTCAGAAAATTGGACATTCCACTACCTGAGGACCCAGCTATACCTCTCTTGGCACATACCCAAAAGATGCTCTAACATGCAACAAAGACACATGATCCACTATGTTCATAGCAGCCTTATTTTTAATAGCCAGAAGCTGGAAAGAATCCAGATGCCCTTCAGCAGAGGAATGGATTAAAAAAATGTGGTACATCTACACAATGGAGTACTACTCAGCTATCAAAAACAATGACTTCATGAAATTCATAGGCAAATGGAGTGAACTAGAAAATACCCTGAGTGAGGTTACTCAATCATAGAAAAACCCACTTGGTATGTACTCATTGATAAATGGATATTAGCCAAAAAGCTCGAATTATCCAAGATGCAATCCCTAGACCACAGGAAGCTCAAGAAGAAGGATGTCCAAAATGTGGATGCTCCCACTCGTTCTTAAAAGGGGGAAAATATCTATAGGAGTGGATGTGGAAGCAAAGTTTAGAGCAGTGACTCAAGGAATGGTGGATATATATATCCACTAAAACTAAGTATGATTGATGAAGCTAGAAAATGCATGCTGAAAGGGACCGAATTTAGATCTGTCCTGAGAGACACATCCAGAGCATGTCCAATACTGAGGTCAATCTAGCAGCAAACTCCCGAACTGAGAATAGGACCCCATTGGGGGGAATTAGAGGAAGTATTGAAAGAGTTGAAGGAGCTGGCAACCCCATAAAAACCACAATGCCAACCAACCAGAGCTTCCAGGGACTAAACCACTACTGAAAGACTATACGTGGATTGACCCAGGGCTCCAACTGCATATTTAGTAGAGAATAGCCTTGTTGGGGCACCAGGGAAAGGTGAAGCCCTTGGTCCTGCCAAGATCGGACCCCCAGTGCAGGGGAATATGGGGGGAGCGTTAGGGGGATATATAAGAGGAATACCTTCATAGGGGAGGGGGAGAGGCGGGATTGGGGCCTTATGGACAGGAAACTGGGAAGGGGAATAATGTTTGAAATTTAAGTAAATAAATATATCTAATGAAAAATTTAAAAAAAGAAATGTAGAGAAACAGAATCCAGGTGATGCCATCTGGAAGATAAATATGTATAACCACTTTATAAAGCATTTTCTATTTCTCACTCTCCTCAAAACAAATTAAAACCAGGAAATATAACACAACAAAAGATGAAAATCAAAACAACCTAAAAACAATCAAAAAGGCAACAAAACAAAACAAAATGCACATACACATGCACAGAAACAAATCAAGCAAGTCCCCAGTTCAAACCACGGAGTGTTTCGTGTTGACCAACTGCTCTTGGGCATGGCGAATACCTATTGGAGAAACTTGCTGTTCCTTTTCTCAGGCATTAAGTGTAAATAGCTTCTTGCTTAGGGGTGGACTTTGTGTCTACTTCCTGTTCTCAGTGCTGGGATTTTGTTTGATTTGAAGCTTTGCAGGTTTGGGGTCTGATATCAACATCTCTGTGTGACATGTGTGTCAGTCTTGTGTCTGGGGTTTTTTTTTTTTTTTTTTTGGAGTCATTTACTGCCTCCAGCTTTTGTAATCTTCTTCATACATTCCTGAGCCTTGAGGGAGTTGAGTGGGTAGGAATATGGTGGGGATCTGGGAGGAGTTGAGGGAGGAGAAAGGATTTGATTAAAATATATTTGATAAAAAATATTAAATAAAATTAATATTAGTAATGAGTTACTTAAAGTTTCCTTGTCATGCTTCCTGTTTTTCAATAATTAAATTGAAAATAAAGAGATATGATACCTTATTAACTGACAATGGCAACCTTGAATATGTCTTAAAATTCTGAAATTCTTTGGTAACTATATACCATAGAAAATGTCTGACAATATTGCACAAAGGATTTACTACAAAACCCTTTATTGTTGCTCTGTTTATAAAAGTGAAAAAATGTTTGTCCTTTATTAGGTAGCCATAGAAAGATGTTGGGTTTGCTTGCACAATGAATTTAGCCAAGGAATCAGAATGAATCAATGAAACTACAAGTATCAGTTAGAATGAAATTCACAGATCATATTTAACAGAAAATATGAATTTACATTCATTCTGCATTAACATTTTCATAGAACCAAAAGAACACACCAAATAGCAACAAACCTATTTATGGACATATGCATAGGTGCCAAAATGGCGTAGGTTAAAAAGCAAAGTATACTTGGTTGGGAACTTGTCAGATTAGGAGAAAGGCAGGAAGTCATGCTGTTCATGGCACTTAACTCACATCTGTGTATTTTGTTACTTTCAAACTTTAAATAACAAAATTGTATATTAAGCAAATATGATGAAATAATGTTTTGAATATGGTGGATATGTGATGACTATATTTTTTTTGTGCTTTTCTATTTGTTTGGAATATCCCATAGTGAGAAATACAAATTTGAAAGAACAAATAGCAAACATCTTCATCTATTTTAGGTAAAGATTAGAGCCTGGCTCTTTCAGATTTTCCCGGTTGCCCACCTCCTCTCCCCTCCCCTTCCATCTTTGAGAGTTACTGAAAATCCAATGATAAAATTGTTATCTGCAATTATATTTCACATTATTATTTGTAGTTTATGTCATACAAGCAATAGACTTTTAATTTCCCCAGATTGAGATGCACAGAGTTTAACACTGTTATTTTTCTTTTAAGCCAAAGATATTATTTATTGATGTTTAGAAATATTCCCTACAGCCTCATCTATTCCATCTGACTGGAAATACCAGATAGGTTAAGGAGGAGGAGGAGGAGGAGTGGGGAGAGGAGAAGAATTAGTATGAAACTGTATTTTTCTGGAAAGTTCATTTTCAGGTTGTCTGAAATAAGGGAGCAAGTGCTTGACTTGGAGTCAGGAATTCTGGCTTCTCTCTGTTTCTGTGACTCTTCTCTGAAATCTCATGTGTTCCTGATTCTTAATCTTTAAAATGAGAGCATCGACTTATCTCTAAATCCTTTCCAGCTCTAAAGCCTTATAATTTTATGAAGTGTGAGAGTGAAATCAGTCATAAAATGAAGTATTAACTGGAAGACAGGAACCGAGGAGCCAAACCTGTGAGTCTGACTCACAGGATCTCTTCCTCTGTCATAGCTAGAGAGTCACTGTTTTGGATTAAGGTGGTGAAATCACAAATTTGAGAAGTAATATTTAAATTTTTCCCTCTAATGCTTTAGTAGAAAAAAACGTAATGTGTAGATTAGATATCAAGTTCTATGAAAGATTTTTAGAAATGGGGGCAGGTACCTTTGATCTGAAGGTGAGATGGGTAGGTCCTGGAAGAGAAAAATTACCACCTTACAATGAGTCCTTTCTGGTTAGAAGGATGTGGAGTGTACTGTGTGCTTTGGTCATGTGGTTTGTAATGAGGATGAAGAGAGTGAAGATAAACTGATGAAGGTGGAACAGAGTCAATGACAAGCATTAAGCATTACCAGTCAGCAAGAACAGCTCCCCAAGATACATTGCAAATCCTAGCCAACCAATAACCATTCATGACAGAGAGAATTCAATTTCTCTCTCTCTCTCTCCGTCTCTCTCCGTCTCTCTCTGTCTCTCTCTGTCTCTCTCTGTCTCTGTCTCTGTCTCTCTCTCTCTCTCTCTCTCTCTCTCTCTCTTTCCTTTTTACTAACAAATTATTGAGGACATTTTCAAACTCTTGGGTCTGTAATAGGGGTATAACTCTGATTGCAAATTGACATTAAAGAAGGGCAATTGGTCAAAGTCCTGAAGAAAATGTCCCAGAAAATGGGCCATGCTTCATCATCTCAGAGACTTCATATTGAGGACTGTCGTTATTCTCGTGTTGTTAAAGTCACAGAAAGGTTATGCAAGGGTTAAACAAACAAGACTCTGTAAAGTAAGTTCAGAAGTGTTGAGAATGATCAGTGGATTCTTAAGATATAAGGAATTCTGAATTAATATGTAATTTTCAAGCCCTCTTCAGAAAAGTGTTAAGTGTAATTTCCTTGAGTCTTAATTGATAATTGTTTTAACCAAGGGCTGGAGATTACAGGTTCTACATTCTGAAGGCTTTCAGGAGTTTAAGGCAATTGCTGTCACCGGAAATGTCTTTAGTATCTATTCTTAAGAGTGGACTTTGTCTAATCAGCTACATGAGACTGGTGACCTCAGAGGTGGCCAGCTTTGGACTGCACTGTATTAAGAACTCAGTATTTGCTCTATGAAAAACTACCTTTGATGGGTGGTAAGTTTTAAAACTTGAAATTCAGTATACTGGGGCCATTATGTGTGGAGTATATGGAAGGTTGCTTTAGATTGCAACCTTTGCTAAGCCAACCCAGTCTCTTAGTCAGACCAATGGGGAAAAAGAAAAAGAAAAACAAACAAAACAAAACTGACCCTAAAACTAAGGAGATGGATTATTTTGGAGTTGAGATGATTTACTTTGTAAGTCTCTCTCTCTCTCTCTCTCTCTCTCTCTCTCTCTCTCTCTCTCTCTCTCTCTCTGTGTGTGTCTGTGTGCGTCTCTCTCTGTGTGTGTATTTACGTTCATGTGCATGTGTCCTCTACATTACATAATTCAGAAATAAACTAATTCAGTAAGGCATACTGCCCCTTTGTTATTCTGAACAACACAGTAACCCCTACCAAGCGCAATCATCCTATGTTTAAAAATAAATAGCTTAGCCCAGTGCTTTCAGAAAGTAGCGTGGGGCTGAAATGTTAGCTAAGTGATGTAGCACTTGCTGAGCACGTATGAGGCCCTTGGTTCTGTCTCCAGCGCAGCAAGAGGTAAATAGAAACTCAGAATGCAGACAGAGTATTAGCTCTCCTGCCATTAAATTTTATCTGGCTAAAATTTTGTTGTTTCCCGAAGAATTTTAAAATAAAATGTTTGGATGGTTGCAAGGACCAGTAGAACAGAGTTTGATTTTGTTTTCTCTCTGAATTGGAATAAATTTCAATTCTGTAAGCAAAAGTCATTATTAGGTGCCTAGAATTCTATGCAGAAGGCCAATATGCACTAGGACTGAGCAAATTTCTTCGGAAAATTCAAGCCCAACAAGCGTGATGCCAGCCTTGAGTGCCAGTTAACTGAAGGGGCTTGCAGCACAAGAAAGGGACTGAATTCAGTCGGAGGAGCTCAGTGTTCCTAAAGAGGGCTATACTCTGCTTAAGGTTTGTTTTCATGTTGTATGCTCTAAGTTTCCTCTCCACACTTTCTGTTCTCCTGGAAAAGGAAAACACAAATTAAGAGCCACAGAGATGTTCTAGAGGAAGAGAAAGCTGAGTTTGAGGCAAACACCCAGGGTTTTCCCACATCTAATATTTTATTGTTTCAGGAATTGTCTGGAAAAAAACAAAATAAGATAAGCAGGACATGTGGTCTCACTAGATCTGCTGCAGACCAGGAAACCAAGGCTCAGATCAAAGGCCATCTGTGGGCATCTTCTGGAAGCCATCTAAAGTCCATGATGAATGGTCACTGCCTCAGTAGACCTGTCATGTGACCTCCTGACCTTTGGCAAGGGAAATCTGGAATTTTCACTCTCCATTCAATCCACAGACAGTGACAGGCACAGTTGCTTCACCTTCCTAGCCTGGGCCATGCAATTATCGATCATCTCTACCTCTTTTACTGGGAAAACTGGTCTGAACTAGTTTCTGAGTCTAGCTAGTGTTCTTGAACTCGCTATTCTAACAGCTATTGGTCTATCAAAAGGGTGTCACATCTGGTTTCATTGCTTTGCAGATTAAAATGTTTGATGGATCTCATTGTCTTGATAATTCAAATGCCTTAATTCCATCTTCTTGGTTGCCTCAGATCTTGATCATAGTGAGATTTATTTATTTATTTGCTTGTTTATTTATTTTTCTTTTTAATGCTTTACCTTGCCAAAGTATCCTTCCCTTTTGAGTGCTCACAGAACCATTCACTCGGCCAGCTGCGCTCCTCCCTTGGAGGCTGCCCCCTCTACTTCCTGTCTGCTCTGGACCTGCCGATTCTCACTTGACCTTCACTTAGCAGATTAAATGTTACTTCCCCCACAATACACCTGACCATTAATTTCTGTAGCATTTGCTGCTCCCCACAGCGTGGGAGGAAAAACCTGCCTGTCTTATTCAACCTCACCATCCAGCTCAGAGCACATTCTTAATAGACATTTGCTGAAAGAATAAGAGTTAATTAGGAACCATTTAATCCTTGGGCACTAAACAGACAAAGTTAGTTTCCTTAATCAGATCAAAACTGGGCCTCCTGCCCACACCATATTAACATCTGACTCAGAGCAGATGCTGACATTGTAGCAAGGTATCAACTAGAGGATAGTGGATATAATCCATCAATGTTTTAGACACCAAGGAAGAGCAAAAGCATGTAGCAGAGCTTCCCTTCCTAACCACGTACCAAATACTTTCTTTTACTCTCAGACTACTTAGATTATGTATTTGGGATTTTCCTTTCCAAGGCTTTGCTTATTGGTTGATTATTATTATTATTATTATTATTATTATTATTATTATTATTGTAGTAATAGTAGTGGTAGTGGTATTTGTGTGGGCTACTGAGATGTTTTATCAGGTAAAGGTACTTTCTGCTAAACCTGAAGACCTATCATGGTCCCCAGAAACTACGTGGTAGCTGGAAAGAACTGACTCTTACATTCACTCTCCCAGTATACTCATGCGTGTGTGTTAAACAAGTGAGAAAAAAATGCAGATGTTAAAGGGCAAAATAATTCTGTATACCAAGAGACCGGCCAAACCATGCAGCATTCAGATCTAAGTGTCTCTCTTCAGAACTCTCGACCTGTGGATCTTTCTCTTCTGCGGTTCACGAGCCGTCTCTCACCCCAGTAATTTCAGGTGAGTTTGGAACCTTAAGCCACCTAGGAATATTCATTCTAAAAATCATTTTGAGTATTTTGCTTGTCATATAAATTAGCTAGAGATCCCAGAGAAAGTTGCCCGAGTTGGATGCTATAAACAATCGAAATCTGCCTCAATGATCTACAGAGATCCCGGTGCCATTCAGGCGGGTTCCTCCTGGGTATAGTGAGGATGAATCCATACCATGACTGCCTGCCTGTCAGAGTTTGCATCGCTTGCCTTGGAAAGGCATCGCCTAATCGTCACAGGCTCGTGTATGTGTGTGTAAGTTCCCTCACTTAGTAACACAGCAGACATGGTGAATTATGGGCTTACTATTTTCTAGAAGGACTCACCTAAACTTCACTGATTTCTGCACCCACACGACTTCCAATAAGATCCCATTCTCAGGTCTAGGATTTCAATATATGAAATTTATAGAACACAATTCAAATCATGCTATGTATAAAAAGCAAGATTTTACAGAAGTGAGGATTGGAATTCAAGTGAGAAAGTATAGGGTGGTTTACAAAAACTCAAGAAATGGGAGTGCATAAAAATTTCTTATAGCTATTGCTGCCTCGAGAGTGGACTTTGTCTCTTGCACTCATAAGAAAATAGTGTTTTATTGGGATTGCTTAGAGTTTCAGAGGTCTGGTCCAATTATCATCGTGGCTGGGAGCATGGAGACACACATAGTGCTGGAACAGTAGCTGACATCTATATCCTGATCCACAGACCAAGGGAAAGAGAGAAAGAAACACTGAGATGGATGGAGAGAATTTTGAAAGCCTCAAAGTCCACTCCCAGTGACACACTTCTGCTAACAAGGCCACACCTCCTAATTCTTCTAATCCTATCAAAGAGTTCACATGCCTGATAATTAAGCATCAAAACACATGAGTCTGTGAGGGCCATCGTTATTCAAACCACCATACTCTAAAAGTGAGGGCTTTCTCTCTTCTCCTTTAAGCAGTAGTAGTGTCCAGTGAATAAACTAAAGACTTAAAATGACTTCCTTTCCTGGAAGGCCCTGTGGAACCAGGTCACATGAAACCTTTCTTCTGACCCTCAGTAGCCCTCTGAAAACGGTTACTCTAACTTTTGTCCATGAGAACTGGATGTGAAAAAGAAGCTCTCTGACACAGTATCAAAGTACTGGATCATAAGCCTAGAAGAAGGCTCTTGTCTGTACTCCTTAGGAAGGCATTTAGAGAGGCTAAGAATAGAACAGAAAGACCTCACTCTGTCTCTCCACTTATTTCCAAATAATTTATGTGTATCTACATAGCTATCCATGATTCTAGGAATCCAAGCTTAAGAAAAGTTCATCACTTAAAGATTCCCATGTCATAAAGCTTAGCTAGTTAATTAATTAATCGTGGCATTGCAGACTGACCCCAGGACATTGAGTATGAAGGGCAAGTGTCTGCTATTGATCCATTCCCCCAGACTCATGTGGTATTCATTTCCCCTGTTAATTTGCTTTTGTTATAGAGGTAGGGCTCATGGATATTTCTCCCCCTACATTTAAGGATGGATATGTTTGCCAAGTGTAGATCAAGAAACTTTTGGAATTGAATGTAGATCACTCTCTCTCTCTCTCTCTCTCTCTCTCTCTCTCTCTCTCTCTCTCTCTCACACACACACACACACACACACACACACACATACACACACACACATCTATTTATCACATATCATCTATTTATATGCCTACCTACCTATCTACTTACCTATCAATTGATCAAACCGAAGAAGGGCCTTGTACATGTTATACCCTCTTTTCTCTCCCCTGCCCTTCTCTTATTTTGCTATTGAGATAGGATCTCATAAAGTTTCCCAGGCTGCTCCTAAATTCCCAAGCCAGCCCTGAATTTGCAGTCTTCCTGTTTCAGTCTCCTGAGATGGTGGAGTTGTAAACCTTTGCTGTCAGAATTGCAAGGCACAAATAGGTCTCTGGTAACAAGTGGAATTATGTTAGTATTTACAATCAGACTTCAATGATTAGTTGTTTCCCTCCTCAGAACGATCATACCTCACACCACTCTCTCTATTCATCATCCAAATGCCAACACAAGTACTCCTACCATCGCTAGGGAGAACTCTTACATGTGTGAAATAGTCATGCACTCCTTCCATGACTTCCTGATTATAGCATCTGATGTACTGGCTTCCTAACAAGAATACCTGCTACCCAACTTTGGACCTTGCCTATGACGAGGATCTAGATTTTTCCCTCTCTATCTGCACTGTCAGTGTTCCTCTAGAGTCCTTTGAGCTACAAGTATGGCATATTCTATATAGCATGTCAGATTCAGAAAGCGAACTAGAAAGAGTGAGTCATAGCTTCTCCCAACACCAAGCTGACCATGTAATGAATACTTGTGGTTGTTTGAAAGATCAGCAGAGCAGCTCCACCAGCACCTGACTTTGCCCAAAATGTGACTTGGCAAGATTATAACGTTTTATTGGATTAGCTCAAGGATCAGTAAGTTTGAAAATTTACTTAGAAGATTAAAGAATCTTTTATTGTGAATGCTCTTACCTTCCCGCCCAAATCTCCTCTAATAGAATTTCCGCTGAGGCTACTGAAAGTCAAGAGGGAGATTATACTTTTGAGAGTTTTGAAGCTTTTGCACATCAGAAATTTCCTTCATTCATGAATATCCAGGATCTGTAAACAAACTAGAGGCTGAGAACTTTACCTAAACTAGAAAACAGTACTTTTTATTTCCCTGCCACACAGAGACACCTTCACAGGTACAAAAATAGCCCTCACTCTACCTGGTGTGTTACATGGGTGCTGATGTCCAACCTCTACTCAATTTTATTTTCTTGAAAAGGTGACTTTGGTTATATAGAATCAGAAGACTTCAATAGTCCTGACTACTTGAAGCTGGAATTCATCATGCTCCTTACCAATGTGTCAAAGTATTTGGGGAGGGTACCTTGTACATATTAGAGTAGGTCACTGACCCAGAAGTGTGTCCTTTCCTAGGTGGTCAGGACAATTTATAGAGGTAATACTTTATAGAGCTGGAAAACTTGCAAAGCTACTTCTTTTCTCTAGCTTAACTTTCATCTTTAACAAATACAAGAGCACTTCTGAGGAGAAATTCTCCTGTGAAGAGCACTCTGGTGATTACCAACAGGTCCAGGGACACTGACTGAATTGAGAGTTGGAATCAGCCTGACTGATTACCTTAATCACCTTAATCATAGAATTGACCTGCCCTAGAATGGCCTCAACAAGGAGAGTAGCCGCAAAGGCACTCTACATTGACAACTCCTCCTCAGGACATATTCTGATGCATGTAATGAAGAGCTTGAACCTTGTATTAGGGACACGATAATCTCAAGGCTCTGTCAACTGTTCACTGTTCCTTTATTGGTAATGAGGAGTTCTCTGAGACTGGCTACTTTAGGACACGCGTCAAGCGCTGTGCCTTAGATGGGTTTAGATGATGCTCAGTTTTCATCGAAGTAGTTCCTTTTCTTCTCTATGTCTGTCTTGTCCATCCACACTTACTTGGAAACTCTGACTGAAGCTCTCCATCTCCCTTCCCAGAGTAAGAATCATTGCTTCAATGCCTTGTGTTGTGAGCTTCTAAATGAATTCACAAAACAGACCTTCAGTTTACCAGGAGCAGAATACATGCTCATATAGGTATAGGGCCACATTTCTTGTTAGTATTATTTTTCAAGTGATAGATTAGTATACAAGGAATAAGAGAAGCAAAGTCACACCTATAAGTAGGTCCTTATGATTTTTATGTTTTCTCATTCTTTTTTAGATTTTTATTATATTGCATTAAGCCACCAAGAACCGTTTATTCTCTCCTATGACTGCTTTTGGTAAAAGTCATCACAGAAAAGGCATTTAAGCCTTTTCTCAGTGAGCAAAAAGACTTGTCCCCAAGCCTGATGCTCTCAAATCCATATGGAGGAAGGAAAGAATTGACTCATGCAATTTGTCTTCCAACCTCTGCCTGTGTACCATGGTATGCATGTTCCCCCCCTTCAGTTAAGAAATACATGTAGAAAATTTTTTTCTTCCTTAAAAATATTAGTGTGTGTGTGTGTGTGTGTGTGTGTGTGTGTGGTGTGATGTGGTGTGTGTTGGGTGTCCACATGCTAAGGCATGAGTATGGAAGTCAGAGGACAACTTGATCGAATCAGTTTTCTCTTTCCACTTATATGGGTTCTGAGAAACAAATTCAAGTCATCAAATTTGACAGGAAACATCTTTACCTCCTGGGTACCTGCTGGTACTCTCAAATCATCATGAGAACAATAGAGATAAAGTCATACTTTATTGCATAAGTCATTAGATATTTTTCATAGGCCTCACGTTCATTAAAAGTTTACAGTAAACGACCTCTCTACTGAAATAAAATTATATTAATATAAATTGACCTCTCTTATTAGTAATATTCAGATGGACATTTAAAGAATAACACAAATTTTAGTTATAGTCTAATTTAGTATATATACCAGAAAAATATAGCTTTCTATAATGACTACAGGCTAATGGTGGGGGCTAGAGTGTTGGTATCAGGAACTGGCTTTACACAGTTGTTTACAGATTGCCTCCAAACCCAGTGATGATGGTGATGTCACCCATAGGTGACAGGGACCCGAGCATCTGTTGCTATGGCAATTGCCATACATTCCCAATGCCCATTTGGTTTACTTCTCACCTTTACCTGCAAACAGTTATGTCATAGCCTAAATAAAAGGCAGACTCTCTTGACCTTCAGTCTCTTTTTTCTCCCTTCATCTCCATCGGCCCCCTTTGTCCCATTCCCCCACAATAAACCTCTCTTACGTGGAACTGCATTGGCTTGGTGTGGTCTAACCAGACACAAGCTGTGATTCTATTACAACACGGAGGAAGATGAATGTGGAGGCTGGCTGGCATCTATTCTTCCTGCGAACTCAGGGTATATAGTTAAATCTTTGCTTTTGTCCTCATACAGTTTTCATGACTATAAGATGGGTAATAGCCATATATTCTATAAAATACAATTAATAAAAAATGTAAGAGAGTTAGTTTCAGGTATAAGGCAGTGAGTGAGAGAGTAATAGACAGCAAGAGTCTCATGGTGATGTTTAACCCTTTAGGACTTCTATTTTCCAAGCCAATTCTATGTTTAAAACTTTAGGTCAAATAGCCTTCAGTACACTCTGGGGGTATACTTCTTTAGAACAAAATAGTTAGAATGAGCTTCTTCATAGTGCAGTATACCTGTCTATCTAAGTTTAAAGATGAAGGAACTGACAAGAAAATAAATCACTCACTCAAGATTATCTGGAGAGTAAAATTAGAGTCAGGGTGGAACTGGGAGCCATGCTACAGAATTAGTGTTTCAACACGGTGGGCTTCTTAGAATTAAAAACAAATGATTTGTTACAATCAATGTAACTATAAGTATGAAATATTGCTCTTTCAGAATGTATAAAATTAAGTATTGAAACAATCAGCATTTCTTTGACCTAGATAGCCATAATTCAATTTACCCCTCATATTGCTTTGAATGAATATCCCTATTCAGTAAACCCACTATATTTAACCTAGTGATGGTGAGGTCAGGTTCAGCATTGCAGTAAGATCCTGTCCTAAAGACTAACCAGTCAATCACCCAAGCAATCACTCAACCAACTAACCAACCAACAAACCAACCAACCAACAAACCAACCAACCAACCAAACAAACAAACAAACAACCAGTCAGCCACCCAGCCAGACACCCACCCAGCCAGACACCCAAACAACCAATTAACCAACCAGCCACCCAGGCAGCCAGTCAGTCAACCAGCCAGCCAGTCAGCCAGCCAGCCAGCCAACCAACAAACCAACAAACTAGTCACCCACCCAACCACCCAGCCAAACAACCACCTAACTGACTAACCAGCCAGCCAGCTAGCCAGCCAGTCAGCCAGCCAGTCAACCAACCAACCAACCAACCAACCACCCACCCACCCAACCAACCAACCAACCAACCAGCCACCCAACCAACCAACCCACCCGCCCAACCACCCAACCAACCAGCCAGCCAACCAACCAACTAACCATCCATCCATCCATCCATCCATCCATCCATCCATCCATCCATCCATCCATCATCCATCCATCCATCCATCCAGCCAGCCAGCTAGCCAACCAACAAAACAGCCAGCCAGCCAACCAACCAGCCAAACAACCACCTAACTGACCAACCAGCCAGCCAGCCAGCCAGCCAGCCAGCCAGCCAGCCAGCCAGCCAGCCAGTCAGTCAGTCAGTCAGTCAGTCAGTCAGTCAGTCAGCCAGCCAGACAGCCAGACAGCCAGACAGCCAGACAGCCAGCTAGCCAGCCAACCAACAAACCAACCAACCAACCACAAAACAGCCAGCCAACTAGCCAGCCAGCCAACCAACTAAACATCCATCCATCCATCCATCCATCCATCCATCCATCCATCCATCCATCCATCCATCCATCCATCCATCCATCCATCCATCCATTCATCCATCCATCCAGCTAGCCAACCAACCAACCAGCCAGCCAACCAACCAACCAACCAGCCAGCCAACCAACCAACCAGCCAGCCAACCACCTAACTGACCAACCAGCCAGCCAACCATCCACCCAACCAAACAACCAGCCAGCCAACCAACCAATCAGCCAACCACCCAGCCAACCATTGTCACTACCAACATAAGTTATTCAGAATTTTTAGTGTTCTAAAATGGCCCAAAGTTCTCTGTATAAGATGCTCTCTATTTTTCTTTTGGTATCTTTTTCATATAAGAGCTAGTACTAGGGAAGTCAACAAAGGGTAAAGGATGGGATATAGCAATGACTGATTATTCAAATATATCAGTTTTAGACCAATTAAAAACACACTGGAGTCTAGTAGCAATGGAAGACTGTAATGAAGCAGAGCTAAGTGTACTCCTGTTTTGCAAACAGGAGAATAATGAATTCTAGGCAATGTGGTAACTGACTGTGAGAGAAGGTACATGCCATTGCAACAGGAACATAATTAGGGGATTAAAGGTTTATGTTTGTGAAGAAACAGATACCGAAGATAAGCATGTTGTAAAATATCCAACTATGGTCCTCAGTTAGATACCCACATACTGTAAATTTTATTAATCTAAACAATGTTACACAATATTTTCACATTCTGATAGATCTATAGGCTTGTTTTCTGAGATAGCTGTTATCAGGGCTCTAAGGAGAGAGGCAGGGAGTCTTCTAACTGGGAAGTTGGTAAATCCTTATGATGTATGCTGAAGGCTCATAATCTGCTCCTTCTATGTTTGTACTAACACCCTTTCCTCCCGATCTATTACATGCTTCTTGCTAGAGTTTGTGTGTTAGATTGTCCAAATGGAATGCTCTGCCTGTTATTTCATGACTTCTACACTTCTTTGCTTTCTTTCTGTATTTTTATTTAAGTTCTACTTTCAGTGGAAAAAGAAAATGTAAGGTAAAACTTTTCTGTCATTTTTTTCTATTGCATTAGAAAAGCAAATGAAAGTCCTACCCAAACAAAGGGTCCTACCTTCTGGGACATGACAGGACTATTGTTAGCACTGGGCACGTAGCTCTGTGTATGAACCTTGCATAAATAATCCCCCTATGTGTTTAGGGAGTGAGGACTTTTGACATCAGACAGCTCTGCAGGGACTACTTATTATTTGGTTTCTGCTTGAAAATCAGGCAAGGGTCTTGATCAAAAGACACCCTTTTGGAGAAAAAAAAAGAAAAAGAAAAACAAATTAAATTTCCACAAGACAACATCAGAATTAGATGAATAGAAAGATTAATAGCTTTGACAAGAAGTTTTGACAATGCACAGTCAAATAAGCCCAGGCCCCTTTCAGAAGTTTCCAGAAAGAGATAGATGTCAGTGGCTATCATCTTGTCCAACTTTATACAATCTCCAGATTAAAAAAAAATTCAAGTAGATACTACTTTCTTGCCATCTTTTGGCTTAGATGCTGGTAGCACAGTGTTAGCAAGAGGAAGTAGGATGCTAGGTTCCTCAGAAGAAATGCCCCAAAGATGTTAACATTTGTTTCAGCCTCGTCTGCAAGTGCCTCCTCCCACCTCTGCAGATTTTTCCCACCTACTGTGAGGAAAGATTTCACAACATACTCTAATGGTTCATCTAATGGGGAGAATTAGGCTGACTGGAAATGTCCTGTGGGTTAAATGTTCCTCCTTAAGGTGCCATGTCACATTTGTTTCAGGGTTTTGAGGAGGTTTTCTTTGCTGGGTCAATTGGTACTCCCTGTATGAATTTGGCGAGCTGGAGGAGGATGCTGTAGTATACAGTTCCTCAACTAGACTACCAGATGACCATTCATTGCTATTTTGTTCTTTTTCTTTTACACTAGCATAGGGCCATGGCGATGTTGAGGTTAAGCTCAAAGAAAGCACTTCAGTGGCTGCTTGTCCATTGTCTCATTGTCAAGATTAGCTCCTGGCTTCTCTGCCCACCTGCTTTGCATGCTCACTTATGCCATATATAGCAATATTATATATAATGCATTATATATAATATGTTAGTTATAACATATCATATATTAATAGTATATAAGAATGCATTAATATAAATTAATTTTATATAATATATATTAATAATATATATTTTGTGTATCATAACATGGGCTTTATTATATTATTAGTAACAAACACACTCACGTACGCACACTCATGCATGCATGCACAGGCACACTCGTGCTACTCATATCCTTCCTCTTCTTCTTCCTTAGGGTCCTCTTCTCTTATCTGGTGGCAGACAGAGACTAGGTTTAATTTGACTTTCCCTGTTTCCCATGCACCACGATTCCTTCCACACTAACTTTTAGCCAAATACAAATTTAAACTTCTCAATACTCTCAAGAACAAAAACAGATTTTTTTTTAAACTCAGTTAACTACTCAACTGTTCTGTGAATTCTGTGCTGATGCCTACTTAGAATACCAGATCCTGGCACTTGCTCTGGTCCTCAGAACCCCACTGCTACAGCATTCTCTTGGGAAGTCCTCACTCAGTGAGTTTGAGATGGGTTAGATGGGAACTGGAGATAGAAACAGAGTAGGTGGGGCAGGAACTCCACAGCAGCAAGTCTGAGAATGTCCTTGTCCAGGAATTCCAGAAGTGGGCTTTGGCTCCTTCTTATCTCTACCTTAAGCTGTGTATAAAGTTTTGACCTGAGGCACCAGACACCTCCCAGTTGAGCAAACTGGACTGGTCAGTTTTTCTTCCCCATGCCTTACCTCAGTTTCTACCTGGAATCCTTTAAAAAATCACCAACTAGTAACTGCATGGTACCTGGGTTTCTAGGGGCACCCCTAGTAATATACAGAAGCTCTGCTTTCTCTCTTTCTCTTCAGCTCTAATCTATGCATCTCTAATAAACCTCTTCCCAGAACTCAACTGCTGTGATTTGTGAATTTCATTCTTTAGAGTCACAAGACAAAAGTCCAGAGGTAATGACTTCTGGAAGTTTTGAGTGATGTAGTCATCTGGCATTCTAACATCAGAACTAAAGACAGTCTGAAAAGAAAGGAGAGGCAACCTTTGATTTCAAGGCCATCATGATTTTCCCATATCAAAATGTAAGAATTTACTTCTTTAAAAGCCCCCTATACAGATTTTTAATCAGATATTAAAAAAAAAATTCCAGCTTACAGTTTGTGAGCAGGCCAGCTCAGGAAACTATCTTGATTTTCTTTTCCTAACTTCAGACTCAAAGACCTGATGATTTAATTACCTCTTGAATCCCATGGTTGAAGTGTATCTTGTAGAGAGATTTCAAAGAAATATGAAGGACAGTTTGATTTTTAAAATGGTGGTCATAAGAACTGGAGTGTGAAAAGATAATTAAGGGGACAGACAGCAGAAGTGCTTCACTGAAGAAAAGGGGACAGAGTGGGCGTGAGTGGGGAGATGGAGCAGCAAACCATCCGAGCAGAGCGATAATGACCTCCTTGTTGGTCTTCCCGCCTCAGCCTCTGTAGTCTCAAATCCCTCACAGCTGTCACAGCCATCTTCCTCAGTCCTTTGATTGCGTTATTCCCCTCTCTCAGAACCCTTTGCCAATACTCAGATACCTCTCAAGCCAAATTAACGCTCTTAATTACAGGGACCAGGGGCCTCACTTCTGGTTCCCTGCCTACTCGGGTGCACAGGCCTGGCTGAGAGCTCTCAGATCTTTCAAAGTAAAGCCGTACCTTATCTTCCAGCCACTACTCCCTTTTGATGAGGTCGCGAGCCTTTCTTTCTCTGGAACACTGCGGCAAAGTCACTTTTTCAGTGTAGCCTTTCCCTTTTTTTGTATTTGCTGCCCCTGATGGCTTCAAACTTCTTATCAGCACAGCTAAATGTTATAGATATAGATAGGTTTCTTCCTGATGTGAGGCCTCCCGACCCCTTCCTTGGAGTTCATTTAAAATTTCTCCTGGCGAATGCTCTATTTGACCCTCGGAGATGCGCAAAAATCTTTTCCCATCTTCTAGCCAGTTTCATAACCTAGGAAGCATCTTTCACAAGGACCTGTGAGTCATATTTTTGAATGGTAAACATGGAAGGAGATAGCCTCTTCTCTCCCTGCCTCTGAAATTAGAGATGTGCTTAACTTTCATGGGAGCAATGTACCCACAAATACTATGAATTAATCTGACACTCCCTGCAGTATCTTCCTGAAATTTATTTCAGTAACTTTTTTTTTTTTTCTGGAGCTGAAGACTGAACCCAGGGCCTCGTGCTTGCTAGGCAAGCGCTCTACCACTGAGCTAAATCCCCAATTGTCAGTAACGCTTAATTAAGTTTTTTCTCTCCATTCCAATAGGTTGAATAAAGACTTCCTTGCCTGTCTGCCATTATCCAGTACAATTTTTGCATGACATAACCGAGAAACCCCTGTTTTGTAGTTAGAAAAGAAAATGAAAAGTGTGTCTTGCTGATGCCTTTTATAGTTTCAGTTTTATCAACCATTATTTTAATAGTGACCCGAGCTAGTCATAATGAAGCTTAAGTGAGTTATAACTGATTGCATGCAGATATAATCAGGATATTACAGAAGAAATAATATGTGTATAGATTCATCTTATTGTATCTCTAAAGAGTAAAAGTCTTAATGTTGGTGACCAGATGAACACCATACTATTTTGAACAGGAATTCTTGTTAAACCAGAGAGAAGCTGGTGACCCTATATGACTGGTGAGATTGTCCTACATGATTCGAAATGGTGAAAAGTCTGATTTTCCTATAAAAGACACCAACCAACTTACAATCCCTGATTCCTAAGCTCGTGGAAAAGGTGCTTCAGTCAGAAGATGCTGTACTGTATCCTTGATTTCTGTATTGCTGTGATTTGAAGTGTAAGATCTTTGGACCCACCCACTTTCCTGCAATATTGCGACACAATGAAATATCCCCTCAATGTAGGTTTTCCTTTAATATCCTCTAAGTCTTTTTAGTAGAATGTCTTACACAGGACAATAATAAAATTTAAACACAAAACAAAAGGTATAAATTGAATATGAATGTTTTACTTGTAACGTTTATGCACACAGAGTATAATAGTCCAGTTACACTGATGTTATTGAGGAAAAATACTATAAATTTTTATAAATGACTTTTTTTAAATAGTCCTGATAGATATGAGACTGGGTATAGAAAATTACCTGGCATGTGTTTGTTTTCTAGGACTTTCTTTTGCGAGTTGAGAGGATTGTTTAGCAGTAGAACCAACCCATGGTTAACCTACATGGGATTGTGTTAAATTTAAAGACTGTACCAACTAGAAGACTTTCTTTTACATAAACATTTCTTTTCTAGTTTGCAAAAATCTGCCCGGGCCATCCTGATGTCTCCCACCATCAGCTGTTAGTTTGGTCACTGAATCTGCAGTGGCAGATTTTTTGCTTCTGTGAGGCAGGTCCCCCACCCCACCCCAACTCTAAATTGTCTTGAGAGTTAATACTGCCTCTTGTGCTTGTCAAGGACCCCAAAGAGATCCTTGCCTTCCCTGTCTTGGGGGATATAAAAAAATAAAAATTAGTTTACTTCCATAACAGTCCCCAAGCTCCATCTATTGATTGGCTGCGGGTATCTGCATCTCTCAGGCAGCTGCTGGGTGGAGCCTCTCAGAGGACAGCCATGCTAGACTCCTGTCTGCAAGCATAACAGAGTATCATTGATAATGCTTGGCAGTGGGATAGGTCTCAAGTTGGGCCAGTTATTGATTGGCCATTCCCTCAGTCTCTGCTCCATCCCAATCCCGGGATTTCTTGTAGAGAGGATGCTTTGGGTCCCAAGTTTTTGGGCAGGTTGGTGACTCTATCACTCCACCACTCGACTGGGGTTCCTAGTGGCCGAGCTTAGGGACTCTTCTGGAAGAATAGGAAGAAGGATTGCAGCCCCCAAGGGGATAGGAACTCCACAGGATGACCAACAGAGTCAACTAACCTGGACCTTTAGGGCTCTCCGAGTCTGAATCACCAATGAAAGAATATACACGCATTGAACCTAGGCGTCCCTGCACATGTGTAGTAGATGTACAACTTTTTTGGGGGGATCCCAAACAACTAGAACATGGGCTATCTCAAAAGCTGTTGCCTGTCTGTGGGATATGGGATATGTTCTTCTAGCTGGGCTACTGTGCCTGGCCTCAGTGGAAGAGGATGTACCTACCTAGCCTCAAGGAGACTTGATGTGCCAGGGTAGAATACCCAGAAGTGTTCCTACCTGCTCAGAGGAGAAGGGGAGGGAGGTGGGAGAAGGATTTTGGGAAGCAGTGACCTGGAGGCAGTGACCTGGAGGCAGTGAGCAGAACACAAAGTAAATAAGTAAATGATAAATAAATAAATAAATAAATAGTAGAAAAACCACCCCTTCCAAAAAATCCCCAATAACAACAATGACAACAAAAACTACTGTACTTTTAACTTGAAAGCCTAGCCCATCTCTTTACTTTGGACACTCTGTCCTAGGTTTTCTAAAGTATATTTTTCTTTTCTTTTCTTTTTTCAGATTTTCTTTTTTAAAATTTTGAGTGCACCTGTGTTTTGACCGTATGTATATTTGTGTGGGTGTATCAGACACGCTGGAACTGGAGTTTCAGTCAGTTCTGAGCTGCCCTGTCGGTGCTGGGAATCGAACCTGGGTTCTCTGAAAGAGCCGCTCGTGCTCTGAACTGCTGAGCCATCTCTCCAGCCCAAGTATCATTATTTTGTATTCTAGGTATTGAAAAGATTTGCCCGAGTGAAAGAGAGCCCTGGGGTAGTGATGCACCATCAACTAGTTATTTAGTATCAATTATTGTGGTTTTCTGAGTTTTCAGACCTGATTCTTGAGCTTCAGAAATAATATTTCAGATTATAAAAGATAAAGTATAGCTACTGATGATGCCTGACATTCTTTTGCACATAAATGAGAGCATTTGAATTCCACTTCTGAAACTATAAGGTACAAATGGCAAATTTGGACCAATCTGCCAAACTATTGTGTCATGACAAGATTATACAATATCTGTTATTAAGTAAAATGGCCTTTTACAAATTACAGATAGAGGTCTATTCCCACATTAATTAGACACCCTTACTCTTTGTCAGAGAATAAGTGAATTCCACTTTAAAATGTTCCGATCTTCTCATTTCTTATTCAGAGAAAATGGGAATTTAACATTGTAAGTATCTTTCAAAATATGAAATCTAGTAATAATAGTTCTAATAAGGACTTATTCTATTCATAGATAGGTTTAGTAGATACTATAATCCATCATCCATGGGGTTAATAAATGTTTCCTTCTTTAAAATACCATATAAATAGTCAGAGTTTTATGGAGTCCACTTTTTACTGTTTGGCTTATATTTGTAAAGGATTGACCACTCAAATTGAACCAGTGGAGATGTGTT
>NC_046159.1:134273702-134308210 GCF_011064425.1 Rattus rattus
CAGAGGAATGGAAACAGAAAAAAAATGTGGTACATTTACACAATGGAGTACTATCTGCTATTAAAAACAATGACTATATGAAATTCTTAGGCAAATGGATGGAACTTGAAAATATCATCCTGAGTGAGGTAACTCAATCACAAAAGAACACACTTGGTATCCATTCACTGATAAGTGGATATTAGTCCAAAAACTTGGAATACCTAAGAAAAAATTCACAAATCATATGAAGCCCAAGAAGAAGGAAGACCAATATATGGATGCTTCATTCCTTCTTAGAGGGGAGAACAAAATACTTACAGGAGAAAATACAGGGACAAAGGGTGGAACAGTGACTGAAGAAAAGGTCATCTAGAGACTGCCCCACCTGGGGATCCATCCCATATGCAGCCAATAAACTCAGTCATTATTGCTGATGCCAAGAAGTGCTTGCTGACAGGAGCCAGATATGGGTGTGTCCTAAGAATCTATGCTAGAGCCCTGCTGATACAGATGAGGATGGTGGAAGCTAACCATTGGATTGAACAAGGGGACCCCAACGGAGGAGTTAGAGAAGACACTGAAGGAGCTGAAGAGATTTGCAACCCCATAGGAAAACAATATCAACCAACCACTCCCCCCCCAACCCCCGCCGAGTTCTCTGGGACTAAACCACCAACCAATGAGTACACATGGAGGGACCCACGACTCCAGCCACATATGTAGCTAAGGATGGCATGGTCCAGCATTAATAGGAGGAAAAGTCCTTGGTCTTGTGAAGGATCATTTCCCCAATGTAGGTAATGTAGGGTAGGGCGTTGAGGTGGGAGTGGGTGGATGAGAATGGGAGCATCCTCATAGAAGCAGGGGGAAAGAGAAGGGGTATGAGAGAGGAGGGAAAGATGATAACACTTGAAATGTAAGTACATAAAATATCCAAGAGAAATAAAGTTAAAAAAATAGAAAATCCCCCAAATTACTAATTAGGGAAACACTATGAGATAAAAATATAAAATCCACCAGGTAATGGAATGTCATATGCTGAATATCATATGCTGAGGTCTAAAACCTAGGACCTCAGAATTATAAGTGTATTTGGAGCTAGGGTCTTAAGAGAGGTAATTAACTTAGATTGGTAGGGTTGATTATAGTCTGATAAGACAAGTGTCCTTTAATAACAGGGATTAGAGCACATCTACACATGGACAAAGGAACAAGTGAGAACACACCAGGAAAGAGTTCTCTGTAAGCTATGAGATGGGTCTCAAAGGAAACCAACTTTCTCTGCAGATTGAACGTGGATGATTTTGCCTTCAGAGTTGTGAGAATATATATTTTTGTGTCATCTACTCTGTGGAACTCTGTTAAGGCAACTCTAGAAAATGAACATGCTCCATTTTATAAAAAGAACAAATGCTTAGCCTTATATCAAGGGAAGATAAATAAAATTTTAAAGTAAAATAAAAATAAATTATACTATTTTATAAGAGAAATATGGAAATGACAAATAATCTTCTTAGCTTCAAATACACAAAACTAATGAAATAAGATGGGAAATTATAAGACTAGCAATGGGGGAGAGTTCACCTTGCTTCTCACCAGCAAGTGCTGTCTCTTGAGCTTTTGATCTTAGCCATTCTGATGGGTGTAAGACAGAAGCTCATAGTAGTTTTAATTTTCATTTCCCTGATGGCTAAGAAATTTGGACATTTCTTTAAGTTCTTCTTGGCCATTCAAGATTCCTTGGTTGAGAATTCTCTGTTTAGTACTGTACCCCATTTTTTAAAATTACATTATTTGAGTTCTTGATGTCTAACATCTTGAGTTCTTTGAAGATTTTGGATATTAGCTCTCTAAACTACTCATTTCTTAAAATCTATTTCAGGGTTTTGTAAGCACGGCGTGATATAAGTATAAAAGCAACCAAAGTGATTCATGGAACAGAATACAGTGATCTAGTGATCTTGTGTTTTCCGTATCACAACAACCAATAACAGAACAGCTGGAACAAAAATCAGAACAACAGAATTTGGACAAAACCATTGTTTTAAATATTGCAAAGCATTGAGTATCCATTTGAAAAAAAAAAACAAAACCAAACCAAATTCAGCCCTTAAAGTAGACCTCACATAATTAACTCATTAAAAATGAGCTGGAAATGTGTTATAGATCTAAGTGGAACATTTAAAATTAGGGACGTTTTAAGATGGGACATAGGAGAAAACAATTCTAGCTTTGGGTTGAGGCACATTTTACCAACAGTGTGTGGAGTTACAGGAGCTTGTCATGTGCGTCATTGGTGCTAAGTAGAGTCCTAGGGTGCCACACATTAGAAGCAGGTACTATTCTCCTTATTGTGGCAACCAACAATGTCTTCAGGCCTTGACACACATCCCCTGGGGAGTAAAACGGCTCTAGTCGCAAAACCATTGCATTAGGTGAAAAGTTTCTTAAGAAAACCGAAATTGTGACCTATAAAGAGAGTCATTTAATAAATGAGATTCGAACAAACCCTGGAGATGCTGCTCCTTAGAAAACACTGTCCTGAGAACATAAAGACAAGTCACAGACTAAGAGGTGGGGCCTGCAAAGTAGAACTGAAAACACTCACTCCTTTGTATTCAGGACATACGAATAATCCTCAATTATCAATTAAACCAAGTGAGAAGAAAAGGAATAAGGGGGTTAGGCAGTTTAAGAAGATGCCCAGGTGACGAAAATGTTCATGAAAGACGATGAACAGTTTGTAGACAAGGAAAGCAATTCAAAAGCGATCTATCAAGGCTTCTGAGTGACAGAAACCTTGCAGAGAAGAAGCTGCCTCCATGGGGCACAGGGAAGGAGAGTAGCAGAATAAGGAAAAAAAGGCTCGATTGCCAGAGAGGGAAATAGAGGAGGAGGTTGAGAAATTCTCAGAGCTGGGGGCGGGATACTTAGAGAGGACAAGGATGGTGGTGGGGAAGAGGTAAACTGACACAAATCCAGCTTCACAGATTCCTGGAAGCTGAAGCAAGTTTCATCCAAAAGTATAACCTCAGAGTATTTGTATATCGTTGTCTTTACAATACAATTGCTTGTTTGTGTTTTATTTCCCAGAATACTTTCATTGGCCTTTGCCTATACAGCTTTCATTGACTAGCAATTTGCTTTTCTTTTCCTTTCTTTGCTCTGTTTACCCTTCTTTCTCTATACTGTACTCTCAGCAGTACTCTAGTGTATTGATACTCTTATGCTTTATTTGTATTCCTTCTCTCATATTTAATCAATTTAGTTCCTAAACTTTCTCACCGTTAGGACTTTATTTCCTTTCATTTGTATTTTTGTCACTATTTCCTGGTCCTTTTCTTTCCTGGCATCTACTGCACTCCTCTCCCCCTTCCTTGGCTGGCCTTGTCTCTCCTCTGTTTTCCTCCTGTACCTACCGCCATCTTTATAGCTTTCATTCACTTTTTACTCTAAATAATTATTTGCTCTAAATAATTAACTTCATAACAGATTCTGGGTTTATTTTACCATTTCTCTTTTAGGATCACCAGGGCATAGACGTCAATAATTTTAGTGAGTTTTCCTGTATCTTTCATGGTTTGACATTCTTGTTGTACTAACAGAATGACTTTTTCTCTACTCCAAACATTACTCAGGATCATATCCTCCAGAGGAGGACTGATGAGACTTTCTACTGAAGATTATGGAGGGGATTTGATGGCCTACCTGGTAAAGAACTACTTATAAATGATCTCTACTGAGAGAGGCTGAGTAGGTTTTCTTTAGAGCTGTGGTCCCTGGCAGATTAACCTTGTTCCAGCAGAAGGTCACACATATAAGACTGTGTGGAAGCAACTACTGAACATGATACGACTGGAAGATGAAGACACAAAGTTGGGAGGTGTGAGTATGATTAAACTCCATTCTATCAGATTCTCAAACTGATGAAAAACAAGAAAACACATAGATCCCCAGGTAAAACTGAAAGAGAACCAGACTCAAGAGATACAAGTCACAGCACAAAACCCAAGAAATGGCAAGGCAGGTGAATCAAGAGTCATAATTTTGTCTACTGAATCCAAAGATAATGAAGTAGGTAAAATTCAGAGCAAAGGTTGCAAAAGTTTATGGGTAGAAATGAGCCACTGCTCTCTAAAGGGCACAAACGGTTTCAATCTAGGAGCTAGACAGGACAGTCAGCAAGATGGACGAAAGTGGATGGGAGAACTATATGTGTGGGAGGAAGGTCAGCAACATGGAAGAAAAAAAAAAGCACTGAAATTGAAATGTGAATAACTGACTAGAAATGTAAAATTAAAAAATCAATTAACCAAATATAAGACCAAATTGATTCATTAGCAATAGACAGCACTAAGCAGAAAATTAATATGAGGGTAGAGAAGGAATCTGATGAAATACTGCATTTAAACATTAATGGGGTGGCAGTGAACATGGTTATAGCACCCAGGAGTTCTAGATAGAGCCAAGGCACCAAACTGAAGAACCAACAGGTAAGAAGGAGCTGAGAAAGGAAGAAGCTAAAATATCACTATTTGCAGATGATATAATAGTATACTTAAGTGACAGATGCTGTCAGCCAACTATTGGACTGAGCACGGGGTCCCCAATGGAGCAGAGAAAGGACTGAAGCAGCTGAAGGAATTTCCTATGGTCAACCCACAGGAAGAACAGCAATATCAACCAACCAGAACTCCCAGAGCTCCCAGGGACTAACCCACCAACCAAAGAGTATATATGGAGGGACCCGTGGCTCCAGCACCATATGTAGCAGAAGATGGCCTTATCATCAATTGGAGGAAGGCTCTTGGTCCTGGAAAGACTCAATGCTCCAGGAAATGCGATGGCAGGGAGGCAGGAGTGGGTAGGTGGGTGGAGAAGCAACCACATAGAAAACATGGGGAGGGAGGATTGGATAAGGAGTTTCCAGAGGGATAATATTTGAAATGTAAATAAATAAAGTATCCAATAAAAAAAGAAAAAAGAAAAAGAGAAGTTATCCTACAATGTCACCATTCTTTAAAAGGAAAAGAAAAAAAAATTAACTAAAAGAACCAAGACTCTGTTCTGTGGGATCACGGCAGAATATTATCAAAATGTAGAGAAAGGAAATCCAAGCACAAGATACATTTAAAACACAAAGAGACATTGACACCGAAGAACCTTTGCTTGACACATATTCAGTATGTCAAAAGTACAAAACAAAAAAAGAATAATGTCCAAAACCTGTAAGTTGGAGAGGGTGCTTAGCAGTTAAGAACGCCTACTGTTCCTGCAGAGCAACCCCGCTTGTTTCTTGCATCCCTGTGCCTGGTTTGCTCACAACTGACTGTAGTCCAGCTCCAGTGATCTGATGCCTTTTGTCTGGCCTTTGTGGGAGCCCCACTGCTAACGCATATACATGCATATGAAATAAAAACAAAATCAATCTCTAAAAATGTTAATGGGGAGGGCAGCATGATGTCTCAACGGCTACATGCGCTTGCTGCCAAACCTAACATCTTGAATTTGATCCCTGGTATCTGCTGGAAAGGATGCATTAAAATACATCAGATCTTTCATCTAAAGTCCAGGAAAGCAAAGAGTGATATACTTCAAACCCTTAAAGTGAATAATCGCCAAGCGATGTTGCTATATACTACAAAGCTATCATTTAAATTGGTGGAGAAATAATGACATTTAAACAGAAAATGTGGAAGAAATGGATATATTTTGGGTTACATATGGCCTACCAAAATCGAATGAAGAAGATATAAGCACTTTAACAGATCCATAATATTGAAACAATAATAAAATTCTCCCAACAAAGATAAACCTAGTATTGGAAAGGTTCCCGGCTGACTAATACCACACCTTTCAAAAGGAATCACCACAAAAGATCCTCCAATTATTCTCTAAAATAATAAAGAGAGAAACAATACCCAACTCTCTCTACAAAGCCATAATTGTCCCAATGCCAAGATGAGACACAATGAGAGAAAACTATAGACCAGTTTCCCTGCACAAAATGCAAATTTCTCCAAGATGTATAGAAACACCAATTGCATATGACCTAGTTCTACTACTCTTGAATATGTATAACCAAAGTAAGTGAATAAACCAGAGGTGTACTAGGATATCCATGCCTATTGCTACAATATACACAATAGCTACAAATACAAGCTAGTCAAATGTCCATCAGCTGGTGAATAGGTAAAGAAGAGGCAATGATCATAGAATGAACTTTGATTAGCTGCAAGGAAAAATGAAGCCATGACTATTTTGGGGGAAATAGCACTTCAAGCCATGGGGTTCAATGAAATAAACCAGGTTTGGAGAGAAAGACAGCTTATTGTCTCTCATATGTGGAGTCTAGATTTAAATTGAGGGATGTGTTTGTGTGCACATAGGTCACGGAAGTGGAAAAGGGACCGTGAGAGTGGAGAAAGAGATCATGTGTGTTGGGGTATAGGAAGTAGTAGAACAAATGTGACACAAAAGTGGACAGAGGCACTGTTTGTGGGAGATAGAGGGTCCACACAAATAGTACAGAGACATCAGGGGAGCAGAGGTGGGGGAGAGGTAAATTAGGACAAGGATGATGACTCATAACTGTGTAGATGCCAAAAGGAAAGCCACTACTTTGTATAGTTATTTAAAATTAACAAAAGATAGCATACCACTGTGCATCTCTTAAAATATGCACAAATCAAACATATCAGCTTTGAGGAAAACCAGTACAGTGTGGAAGGACTGGAGTGCCTATGCCATTGCTAATGGGAGTGTAAATGACACTGCATTGGAAAACAGTCTGTTGGTTTATGAAAATGCTGCACATACATTGAGATGACTGTGAGGGCAGGGGTGCTGACAGCCTGTCACCAAGACTGATGTTCTGAATTTGATCTCACGGACCTGCATGGTAGAAGAAAAGAACAGACTCCCACTATTGGTCTACTGACCTCCACATGCTGATGCCAATGTACAAATGCATATTGTATTATTATTAAATATAAAGGTACTGTAAATCACTGGTTTTCTAAAGGAACAGAGCTGAGAGAATAATATATTTATTATATACATTATATATGTGTTTATTATGTAATAATGTGCTGTATATTTACTATATATTATATGTAACACATTACTTATCATACATTATAGATAATAAAATATATATTTATATATAATAGTGTGTAAAGTTTATTTACTATATTATATATGATATGAATATATAAAATATATAAATATATTAAAATATAAATATATGAACATATTACTATATAATATATTATATATTTTAAAAAATATATGGCTTACATATATGGATGTGGCTCAGCTAGTCTAACAATGACTGCCTCTTTTTTTTTTCTTTCGGAGCTGGGGACCGAACCCAGGGCCTTGCGCTTGCTAGGCAAGCGCTCTACCACTGAGCTAAATCCCCAACCCCAATGACTGCCTCTTAAACAAAAGGCCAAGAATTCAAGAGTTCAGTCTGTGAAGTTGGATATCTCAGCTGCTTCTCAGTGTCCACTGAAATTGTGAAGAAGTAGACTCTAGAGTCTAATAACTCCTAAGTAATGACTCAGCAGCGAGACAAATGAACTTGCCAGGAAGAGTGAGGGCAAGCAGGGAGAAAGAAAAATATTCCTTTTTCCATGTTCTTTTTATATGGGTTTCTATCAGAAGACATGGCCCAGATTTACGTTGGGTCTTCCCACCACAAATGATTTGATGAAGAGAATCTCTTACAAGTGTTTCCAGATTCTTGGACTTTAGTTAATTCCAAATAAAGCTAAGCTGACAACTGAATTAGTCATTACACCAATTTTGAATCATTAAAAGTTTGTGATAGTGATTATATAGATGTGATTTTTGAAGATAATCAGTAATAGTACTAAGTAATAATAGGTAAATAACTTTACCTTTAGATGCCTAACCCTGGAGAGACTTGAGGCACAGAGGAGTGGGGAGGCCTGGCGGGAGGGGGAATATCTCTTGAAGATAGGGTGGAGGAGGAGTCAGGTGAGGAACTGTGAGAGGGTGGACTGGGGAGGGAGGTTGGTCAACAATTGGAATGTAAAAAAAAGTAATAAAAATATGTTACAGAGCTAGAATAATCATACCAGTCCCATCCCTATGCACAAATAAATAGATAAACAAGGATCCAGAGGTAGAGCCACACATGCATAGAGGATAAGCATTTACAGGTAAAGATACATAGTAACATTAATATTTGTGAGAGAAAACTTGAATTCTTTAATGAACATCATTCGGATAAGTCATCAGGTATTTTTCAAACTATGGGTCCTTAACTGGAGTCCTTTACAAGTCATTTCCAGAGAGAACAAAGATGACATTTATATGCCACAATAAAATATTTGACAATAGGAAATACACAGTAATACATTGATAATCTTCATGTGTTATAAAAAATTTTTATTCTGAAAATAACTAACATCTCAAAGGCTTTGTTTATCTATAATATATTAATGATATAAAACAATAGATAATAAATATATACTATATACTACATAAGATATGTTATATAATTTATACTTTGTACTAGGTACTACATAATATATGTAATGTGTAATATATCATATATAGCAATATATAATATATAATGTGTTATGTGTAGTATGTAGTACATAATAACAATGGTATAATATATAATAAAATCATATATATATCATAACATAATTAAGGCTAGTGAAAATTGAGTCTCTACACTTAAAGTCCCAAGAGGGGAAACTGTATTATTATTATACAAAGCACTCTATGTTATATAGGATATGGATTGCTACTGAAAAGAATTGTAGGCAAAGGGTTATGTATTCAGGAAGACCATGACAGATAAATCACAGTTGTTTAAGTAAAAAAAAGTCAGCAAATTACATATATGTGCTATATGGGTGTGCATATGCCTGTGAATTTGAGTTTCATCTCCACAAATGGAAACAACACAAGCAGTGACCTCTGAGCCATTACTGTTTTCTGACTGGTGTGTTTTAAAACGCCGTGGAAAACTTTGCTTGGCAAGAGAGTGGAAGAATTGTCTCGTGTGCTGCAGTATGAATTGACACTTTTCTCTAGAACATAGACTGAAAACATATGTCAAAGCTTGAAATATGTGACAGTTCTAAGCAATTATACTAAGAGGATATAATTAATGCAGGAAGATTTGTAATCACCGAGGTTCACTGCAACATATATTTTTAACATTATTTATCTATTCATTTATTAAAAGTATAATTACATTATTTTGTCTTTTTAACCCCCCTTCCCCTGTCCAACCTTTCCCTTGTACTCCCTTGCTCTTTCTCAAATCCATGGCTTCTTTTTCTTTGTAGTCTCTCTCTCTCTCTCTCTCTCTCTCTCTCTCTCTCTCTCTCTCTCTCTGTCACATACACACACACACACATACACACACACACTTAAAAGCATAAATATGACTGACACTTTATTAAAGCCAAATAATTCCTCTATACATTCTAAACATTTATCTTTATACCCACAAATAAGCGTTGGTTTTAGCCCCCCAAAACCTTCTCTTTGCAACAGATGGAGACATTTACAGAGAACCACCACCAATCAAAACGCAGAGAGCAAGAAATCATGTGGAGTGCAGTAGGTTTTCTTTTAAAAACATACATTTTATTTAAACATTTAAGAATAGAAAAAGTATGTGTGGATCAACAGCCTCATCTCATAATATTATTATTATTAATAATAATAGCTGATGGCTAATTTTATCTCCCTCACTATATAACTTTGGTTTAGTCAATCAAGCACATTTACCGTGGACATGTAAACATAAACCCTAAACGATATAATGCTTAGTCACCTATCAAAATGTTTTGAAAAGTACCCTTAACAAAATGGATTTTACAATAAAATATAATAGATTAATCTGTTAAGATCTCATATTCGGCTCATATAAACTATTCCAAAAATACATTTAGAACTGGTTTGTCTAAATCAAGATATTATGTTTGTTTTGTTTATTATATTGCTTGGCTTTTTTTTAAAAATTTTTTTACCTTTATCTCCTCTTTTTATTAAAATTGAACCCAGTTACTTACACAAAGGAATTTTCCACAAATTGAGTCCAGCTTACTGCTTTCCAATGTGCTCTTTATCTTATTATGTAGTCAGCTGATGCTTATTCTACAATTTAGGTATTTAGGTATTTAGGCTAGATTTTTTTAAAAAATTGTAATAGGATATATAAGGGATGAGGCAAGATTGCTGTTTGAAATATACACCAGACGGTTTCCTTCTATTGATATCAAGAATCAGATGGGCCTAGATGATGTTAGCCTGCTGCATCCATCTTAAAGTTCTCTAGCTCACAGTTTCCACAGATGGTTTGCTTCTGTGTCCATCCTTTTTCCTTTAAATTGTTTTTCAAAATTATTTATATTTATTCACTTAATAGCCTGATCGATCGCAGTCCCGCTTCCCTCTTCTCCCAGTCCCATCCTTACATGCCCCTCCCCCATTACCTCTTCCCCTTTTTCTCAGAGAAGGGGAACCCCATCCCCCCATGGGTACCAACCCATCCCAACACATCAAGTCATAGCAGTACTAAGCACACCCTCTATGAGGCTAGACATGGCACCCTAGCTAGGGAACAGGGTTCCAAAGGCAGGCAAGTGTCAGGCCACAGCCCTGGCTCTGGTTGTTATGGAAGCCCCCAGAATATCGAGCTGCACATCTGCTACAAACATGTAGGGGGCCTAGGTCCAGCCCATAAATGTCTTAGGTTGGTGGTTCGGTCCTTGGGAGCCCCCATGGGCCAAGGTTAGTTGGCTCTGTAGGTCTCCTTGTGGTGTCCTTGACTCCTCCAGTTCCCTCAATCCTTCCCCCAACTCTTCCATAAGATTTCCCAAACTCTGCCTAATGTTTGGCTGCATCGTTTCCATCAGCAGCTGGATGAAGACTCTCAGAAGTCAGTTATGCTAGCCTCCTGTCTGCAAGCACAGCAGGTTATCATTAATAGTGTCAGGGGTTGGCTCTTTTTCGGGAGTTGGGTCTCAACTTGTGTCAGTCATTGGTTGGCCATTCATTCAATCTCAGTTCCATCTATCCCTGCATATCTTGTAGGCAGGACAAAATTTTGGTCAAAGGTTTTGTGGATGGGTTGATGTCCACCTCCCTCTACACCTCCCACCTGGCTACAGGAGGTGGCTACTTCAGTCTCCATAGCCCTAGCTGCCAGGTGTCTCAGCTAGAATCACCCCTATAGATTCCCAGGAGCCTTTCCTGTCCCACGTCTCTGGCTTATCTCAGAGATGCGCCCTCACTGATTTCCATTTTCTCCCAGATTCAGAAAGACTGTGTAATCACGTAGAAGTGGCCATTAGCCATAAAGTACATCATAAACATTCTACAATCCTCAGACCCAAAGAAGCTAAGTAACAGGTAGGGCCCAAGGGAGGATGCTTGAATCTCACTGAGAAGGGGATAAGAAATAGATATGGGAAGTGGATAAGGGATGGAACTGAGTGGGTAAGGGTGTAGAGAGTGGAAATGGTGGGGATCAGGCGTGTGTGTGTGTGTGTGTGTGTGTGTGTGTTGTCTATTCTTACAGTACTTGGATACATTATATATTACCTCTATACAACTACCATTTTCTAATTTAGTTAATTCTGATTAACTGGGATCTTTTTCTTATTTTATTTTATAATTTTTACTCTTCTCTTATATATCACATCTTGACCACAGTTTTTCCTGCCTCACCCTCCCTGCCTCCTTTCTCCCTGAGATCCTCTCCTCTCCTCAGAAATGACCAGGCCTCCCAGGGACATCAATCAAACACAGTATAAAAAGCTACAATAGACTAGGAACATAACTATCATATCAAGGTTTGACAAGACAACCCGGTAAGGGGAAAGGTGCCCACAGGTAGGCAAAAAAAAACACAAGGAAGAGCTCCCTGCTCTCTCCGTTAGGATTTCTACAACAACACCAGCTACTCAGCCTTAAAATATATGTATAGGACCCAGGTCAGACCCCTACATGTTCCCCTATCTCTCAAATTACCACGAGAACCAGTCAGTTGATTCTGTGGGTCAATCTTGTCGTGTGTCCCTGACTCCTTTGGTTCCTTCAATCCTTCCTTCCCATCTTCATAAGGACTCTTCAAGGTCTACTAAATTCTGCATCTACTTGCGTCAGTTGTTGGGTGAAGTCTCTCTGATCTCTTTGAAGACTATTCTGCTAGGCTTCAGTCCCAGTACACTCTGCAGGCAGGAAAATCTGTAGGTTAAAGGTTTTGTAGCTGAGTCAGTGTCCTGATTAAAAAAATGAGGTACAGGTCTAAACAGAGAATTCTTAACATAGGAATCTTAACTGGTCAAGAAACACTTAAATATTCAACTTCCTTAGTCACCAGGGAAATACAAATCAAAACAACTTTAAGATTCCATCTTAAACCTGTCAGAATGGCTAAGATCAAAAACACAAGGGAAAGCTCATTCTGGTGAAGATATAGTGCAAGGGGGAATACTCCTCCGTTGCTGGTGGGAGTACAAACTTATACAGCCAGTTTGGAGGTCAATATGGCATTTCTCAGAGAACTGGGAATGGATCTACCTCAAAACTCAGCTATACCAGTCCTGGACATATATCCAAAAGAAATTCCATCCTACCACAAAGACACTAGCTCAAGCATGTTCTTGACAACTTTATTCATAATTACAAGAAACTGGAAACAACTTAAATGTCCCTCAACTGAAGAATGGATAAAGAAAATGTGGCACCTTTACACAGTGGAGTATTATTTAGCTGTTAAAACCAATGACATCATGAAATTTGCAGGCAAATGGATAGAACTACCAAAAAAATAATCCTGAGTGAGGTAACTCAAACCCAGAAAGACAAGCATGGTATATACATACATGGATATTAGCTGTAAAGTAAAAGACAATCATGCTATGGTCCGCAGACTTAGAGAGGCTAAGTAATAAGGAGGGCTTACATGGGGACAGAAGGATCTACCAGGGAAGGGGAAATAGAATAGATTTCGCATGTGGACTGGTAGTTAGTGAGGTTTGGAACAGGAGAAATCAGGTGGGGGATAGGGAGGGAGAAAATACTGGGAGAATTGACTGTAAATGGTAGAAATCTAGTGCAATTGAAATGCTATGAAACTGTAAGAAAAACTCTTGCAGAGACTCCCAGTAATGACAGACACAGGGCCTGAACCACCCATTTCTGTAATGAGGCAAGGCCTCTAGTAGAGGGTTTGGGACACCACTTCTATAAGGAATACTCCCTAATAGTCTCTGAGGGTCTCAGAGGATCGCCATGAGGCAGGATGGACCTTGAGGATGGACCTTGAGGATGCACCGTGAGCACATGGCCAAGAGAAGATTTCTCTGAGAACACGCTTGGAGCAGAGCAAGCAGGGCAAGACCCAAACTGCAAGTAACAAGGCTTATGGCTGGGATGTAGGTTAGAATAGCCCAGAACCTGCCCAACACAGTGCCAGCAGCTTGGAAATAAAATCTGATGTCTCTGTATCTTTTATTCTGGAACTATATCTGGACAAAAATCTTCTATAAAATTACTTCTATAGTAAGGTCATGTGCATATGTTTGTTTTAAAATAACCATCCCAAACTGACTCAATATTTCATTTAGTTCTGCCCACATTTTGAGCAACACATGATGGGTTCAAACTGCTCATTTCCTTTTCAAGATCACATTGTGACCA
Organism: Rattus rattus; assembly: GCF_011064425.1. Taxonomy (NCBI): domain Eukaryota; kingdom Metazoa; phylum Chordata; class Mammalia; order Rodentia; family Muridae; genus Rattus; species Rattus rattus. The sequence goes on from NC_046159.1 coordinate 134,287,386, forward strand.
TCTGTAAATGTCTCTTGTAAATAAGTGGTGCTTTCTAGTGAACAGTGTGTGCTGTTTGTCATTACAAATATGCATATATGATAGAGAAAGTCACCGAATCATCCAATAAAATGATTTAATTCTAAGGGAATTAAAAATATGGGAAACAATAAAGATGATTTGATTAGCTCAGAACCATGGCATTCAAACTAACAAAGATGGAATAAGTTGGAAGGGAGCTTAAGATGACAAAAATCTATATGTTTTCTATACATGTTTTTAGGAAGCAGAAACCAGATGTGGGACAGATATGACTTAGAAATACCACAACCCACCATGGTGTTTTAGTTCTCAAAACTCTAAATAAACACATAACTAATGGAGGAAGAATTGGCCTCTCACCTTATTGGTTGTCCACTGCAGAATGCTCGCTCAGCCTTGTAACCATTTGTACACAACCAGTAAAAACAAGCTCAAGTGGTGTAGTCTTTATGTTTGTTTAGGCAGACATATACAGGCCTTCATACATAAGTGTGTGGTGTGTTACAATAGTGATCAAATAAAAAGGGGCTATTTACCTGAGAGTCAGAAATATGGGAAGTGTTAAAGGGGAGGTAGCTGGGAGGGGCTTGCGAGAGGAAAGTAATATAATCCCATTTCAATTAGAAAGGTGAAAATTCAGGAAAAAGTTTTAATTTACAAAGACCTATATAAAGCATTGCTTTTGTAAAAATAAATAAATAAATAACTAAAAAACCCAAAAGTTGAGTGATAGTGCTCCCCATAGTGAAATACTTCAACATGTACTTAAAACATAAGTATGAAACAGTAGATATTAATTATAATTTTACTATTTCTACTAAAAGCATAAATTTTAAAAATGTATTTTAAGTTTTCTTTATAGTTATGAAATCTATGTAATAACCTTTGCCATAATGTTTTTTTTTCAGTAAACTAGCCCCAAACCCAAATGGATATAATCTGTAGCAGAGTCTTTATAATTTTTATTGGTTATTTTAGATATTTCAGAACTATAAAAGAAAGAAATTTTACCAAGAATTTATACTTCCCACCATTCCTAAAATCATGCTTCCTTTTGTGGGTCTCAAAACTCTACACATTTAGAATTATATTGAAGCTTATAGAGTGGACTGAACGATGTGTGACATTAACCCATGCAGTTTGGTATCATATTATGTATGGCATCTCTCCATCTCAGTCAGATTCCTCTAACACTTGAATGCTATACTTGACTTAAAAACATGTTATGTCATATTCAGTTGCAGATACATAGAGTCTGGATCTAAGCACTTTTCATACTTTTATTTTATAGGAAAGTGACATAAATCCCAAAGGCATAAGGAACTGTCTTGCCACTTAAGATGGGTTACTCACAACCAGACCAGATTGTGTCAATCTCTTGACAGTTCAATACAATTCCAAGCCTTCTTCTTGTTAGTTAAGACCAGTCTAAATTAAAAATACAGACACACAAATCCCAAAAATGCATATTGCTGGTATTTGTGCAGTTCATTCCCATTCACAATGGGAGCAGACCAGATTCACAAAGCACCAAGCTGGACGTCAGTCATGTAAAATTTTTATTAGCAAGCAAAGCTCAGTCTATTTCTTAAGGTATCTGTATTAGATTTTAGGGGCAGCTAGAGCTTGGGACTTACGATTGTGACACATGCTTGCTAATGAAATGGCCTCATAGGTATTTTTAATTATTTATATATTATAGCTGGCGTTTAGAAAATGTAAGATATGCAAAATGGTGCTAGTTAGAGTCATAGATGCTAAAAACTAGAAACCAAGAAATAAATTCTGGTAAAAATAAAACACCGCCAACAACAGCAATAACACATAGCATCTTTGTAGCCTTATTATCTTCCTATAGAGCTGGAAAGATCCTTATGAAGGGCCACATTGATGCTGTTTTTAAATGGCATGAGTTTAAAAATTCAAGGAAACACATTAACTTAGAGAAAAAGAGATAAAAGACATCGATGAAGACCATGATACCCATTAGCATTATCAAGCTTCCCAGCTCTTAATGAGGTACAACTTTTTCCTTTTCCCAAAATGTTATCAGTGTTTCCTGTAATCCTTTAATATTAAACACTATCTACAGAATATGTTCATAGCTGTAAGGATGCCCTACTAAAAACTTTGAAAGTCCAAAATTTATTGTAGTGGTTCATCAGGATTAATTTGATTTCAGAATTCCTTAAATATCATTTCTGCTTTTTTGCACATCATTACATAAAATGGCATTTATTTATTGCATGAGGTGGCATACACATGCCTTAGCACACACGTAGGAGCCAGAGAACAACTTGCAGGGTCTGTTCTCTGTTTCTACATTGAAAGTGAGTCGCAGACATTAAACTCACACTTGGCGACAAGTACTTTTGCCTGCTTGCCATATCACTAGCCCATAAACACACATTTGTACTTATTAAAGGTCTGCATTTATGCTAGGAGTCAAGATAATTATAATTGCTGATTTTTTCAGTGAGTTAAAAAACCTATGTAGGAGCTCAATGAAACACAACTCTGGATATATGGCGACTCTAAAGACTATTCTATCCTGAGGAGGATGGCATGATAAATAGATTTACTGTGTGTAGATTCATAATGTGATGGCTATTACTGAGAGGACATGAAAAGGAGAAGAGGATTCTGGGAAGTCAGTTACTAGAACCATGGCCTTTAGAGCTTTGTTTTGCTTGGTTCCTCTCTGTATGTCCTTGAAGTGGAAACTTAAGGGTTATTTGAAAAGTCAGTTGTGTTTCATTAAGTTTTGCTGGAGCAAACACATGATGGAATGTTTTGCTGAAGCAGATGCAGGTGAAAGGGGGTATCAGTTCTGTGGGAATGTCACTTTCACAGAGAAAGAGTTAGAGAGGGTTCGTATTTTCTGTCTTGAATACTGGAATGAAATATAGTAAAAAATAAAAAATCAAACAGTTTGTTAGATTCAAATAGATCTCTGAGGACAAAATAACAGCTTGGAATAAAAATATAATAAGATTAAAAAAATAAATAAGCTTGGAAAAAGAAAACATTAGCAGATACTCTTTCTAAAATATATACTGTAACTTTAAAGCTAATTTTAGAGACTAAATTGTTATTATTTAAATATTTTATGACATATTCATGTATTTGTAAGAAGAAATAAAACACAGTACACAATTAGAGTTTTAATGAGGAACATGTTTAAAAATAAAGTGCATTAAAATCTGGAAAGCAGGGGGAGAAGAAACCACAAGGAAATTCAAAAATCCTGAGTGAAATACTCTTGGATTTGCCTAAAAACTATTATTTGTTACAGTGGTTTTGATATACTGATTTTCCAAACATCTGTCTTGACCTCCCATTAAGCATAGAAGTAGGAAGAAGAGAAGGAAGAGGACGAGGAAGAGGAAGGGGAAGACTTCACTATGTTTGAAGTTGGGATCTTAGGTAGGGTTTAGGTCATGACCATGAGATAGATGTTCCTCATGTGATACTTTGATTCAGCACCAAGTAAACTAAGGATTTAACTAAGATATAAGTGTGAGACATTCACTTTTTGTGAGTTTGGAAGAATTTGCTTGGTTTTGGAAACTATATGGGCTGGTATTGTGGTTTTGATACCAGAACCCAGAAAAAGCAAGGTATAGGCCAGGATAGGATTGAAGGGCCAGGCTTCAAGTCCCCTGGAGAGGCCAGTTCCACTGTGTGGCCATGGGATTCACTGCTCAGGTACATTCTAGAACATGCTCCTGCAGATCTTGCAACAAGTCAACAAATACCTTATCTTCTCCTCCCCCAGATAAATGTTTAGTTTCTGATTCCTTCATTAAATTATTTCCTGAAAAATTCATGGAGATGTTTCTGCCTTTTGTTGTTCATATATTAGTAGAATTCGTCCTTATTCAAGGTTCCTGGTGCAGTTTAGACAAAAGGGTAGGGCAGGGAAAGGCCAGGTGATGGTACCCTCCCTATTTCCTACACAATAAAAAACACGGCCATCTTTGAACTTTTATCAAGTTGCTCAATGTCTCCGGCTGAAAATAATAATGGGTATCTACTTTATGGAATTAAGAAATTTAGTTATAAAACAAGTAAAGCACCTAGTGTAATCCCAGGAGCACGAAAAACAATATTGGGTCATTAACATTATTATTAACACATAACATTATTATGTGAGCTTCTGTCACTTGGAAAGACAACAGTGTAGAATACTCCACAGAAGGACCAAAGCTTTGTTAATTCCTGGCTTCAAGGACCTGTTATGAATCTTACTCTTAGCAGGTGTTTAACGCTATGTCAGTGCCCCTTTCCTTTGAAGAGTCTGAGTTAAACTCAAAATTTTCAGTCTATGAGTTAAAATAAAACTCAAAATTTTCAGAGTATATATTCTTTTGACATGGGGATTAGGATATGTCTAATCACCACATGTACATTTCCCTGAGAAGGAGGGACAGAAGAGAATTTTAAAAATCACCATGAAACTTTGTGTATTATCCCCTATAATACTGCACTTCCTGAAGAATGAATGAGATCAAACATTCTTGTTCTGTGCTCAAGCCCACAAAACTGTAAACCCATTTGCTCTTCACAAACACTTGCTACAATAGAATTTTCTATGGAATTACACCAAATGACATGGCCATTGAAGTCTCAGCCAGACTGTGTGTGTGTGTGTGTGTGTGTGTGTGTGTGTGTGTGTGTGTGTGTGTGTGTGTGTGTGTGTGTAATGGAGATGGTATCTAATTTAACAAGTGGCTTTTACATCATTTTAAAATGCAATCAGTCCTTCAACCTATTACAAAATATCTTCCAATTTTTTTTATCTTGTATGTGTAAGAGATAGGAGAGGAGGGAGGGAAGGTCAGAGAGACAGAGAGGGGGAGAGAGAGAGAGTGAATGGAGAGGATGGACATGCATGTGCATATCATGGAGAAGACAGAATTTGAGTGTTGGTCCACACTTCCCCCCTTTCTTTGAGACAAGGACTCTAGTTCCTCACTATCGCATGTGCCAGGTTGGCGCTTCTGGAGAGTCTCTGGTTTCTGCCTCTTCACACCCCAGGATGACTGGAATAGAGTCTTGAATAATCAATCACCTCTGCTTTACATGATTTTTGAGATCCAAAATTATGTCCTCATGAATGCACAGAGAATGATTTACCTACTGTACCTACCTTTGCTCCACTCCCCAATTTCTTCCTACTGCAGCTCTCCCTGACCCACTGTGAAATGCTCTTTTTTGATTATTGAACCCTACAAATATGATCACCAACAAGGCACCGTGACACAGGAAGTGGCATCTCGGAGGGATGAGATGTTGGTAGACATTTCAACATCGATACTACAGGTTATCAAATGTAAGCTGTTAGAGCTTCACACGTTTATGTTTTTTTCTTATGTTGTGAGGCATTTAGCCATCTTTTCTTGTTGCCATCAATAATCCTTCAGAAAACTGGCTAATTTTCATCTTCAGATAGCCAACACCAACCAGCCAAACAAACAAGAATAAAACGAAACAACAAAAACAGAAATGGAAAAAGAAACTTATTACAACTGGCCCAAGCAAAGAGTGAATTAACTTTGAGAGCTTGGGGGTATATATTCTATAAATTGATGTGAATTTTAGTGGGTATACAATTTGGTATTATTTTTGGCCCCTTAGGATTTTTCTTCTCTTTCTTTTCTGGTTTCTATTGGAATTTGGGTAATTGAGGTGAACAGACAAGTAGCCCTCAGCTATGTTAGACAGAACACCAGTTCAGAACACCAAGGTAGCCTTAATGGCAAGGTCAAATGCCCTTAAATTAAGTCTGTATGTAATATATAATGGTATGGTCTCTTCAAAAGTGTTCTGCCAGCTCCCTGAAAAATTAAACAAGATTTAACATTTGACCCAGAAATTCTTTTTTTAAAGGCATCTGAGAATTAAAGACCCATTTCCACATAAATTGCCCACCGGGAAGTTTATACACAAAAAGCACTGACTTTCATATAGGCCATATTCATAGGAGATTAAAGGTGGACATGATCCTTCAAATGCTTGAAATACACACACACACACACACACACACACACACACACACACAATGCAATAATATCTGACTTTATAAAGGAATGAGAAGATGCATATAAATAAAGAACATTGTGCATTAAAGATGTCAAGAAAGGTCATAGAATTATTCTGTCTATAGGAAATGCCCAGAAAAGGCAAGTCGTGAGAGAGAAGGTGGATTAGTGCTTGCCTAGGACTTAGTGATGACTATGAAGCATCATTCTTTGGAGTGATGAAAATTACCAAACTTAATTGTGATCATGATTATACAATTAGGTGAATATATGATCACTGTTAAAATGTATATTTTAAAGGACTGAATTGTATGGCTCTGAGTTTTATCTAAGAGGCTGAGGGTATTGTTTAAGGAGAAAGGTGCTGCCTAGCACACAGAGAGCCCTGAGTTCTGTCTCCAGAATGGGGTAAACTGAGTCTGGTGGCACATATCTTCTTTGATTCTGAAGAAGATTAGAAGTGCAAGGTCTTCCTCAGTTACCCAGTGAGTTCAAGATCAGCCTGGGCCAATTACATTTTGTCATTAAAAATCCATTCCCAAGGCTGGGGAATGTGTGTTAGTGCTACTGGACGTGCCTCGCCTGTGCAAGGCCCTTGGTTTTATCACTAGCATTGCCCAAACCACCACCAACAAATGTCTTCTCTGTCTAACGAAATGATGAAATGGTCATCAATATTTGACTAAAATTCCACTAACTTCAAGCAATAGCTTATTAAATGAAAATTTAGACAATATTCTATAACAAGATTCGATTTGTGGATATTACTTTCGTGAGAAAAACACATTTCCAAAATTGCCTATTTAAATACTGGCAAATATGTTGTTTTTAAAGAAAGAAAACCACTGTAAATTTACACCAAGAAAAAGAAAATGCTCACATGAATGCTTTGAGTCCTGAATATCTCCACTCCTAACCATCACTGCAAGGGATGTTGCTGTCAGGAATTTTGCTTATCGAGTGAAGAATATAGTATTTCTTACATTAAGGACATGGACGTTCAGGAGCAGAAAAAAAAGATCCCTCAGCAGAAAATCATTTCTCCCATCTTAGTTGACTCCTAGTGGTGACCTCTTGCTTTCTTTACATTTTTACCATTACCATGGGGACAAGAAGACTGCAACTACATGCAGTCTCCACATGAAGTTTCTTATAGTTCATTAGAAAAGCAAGAGCTGAAGGCAGGGATACAGGGGTAGCAGGGCAGGGCAGAGGCCATTTCTTGGCCCTGTGTTGGTTGGTGGGAAGTGCTGGGGACTAACCCTATGCCTATCACACCGTCTTCCTGTTTGCCACAGATCCTCAGAGTAAATCCTGAATAAGGATGTGTGTCTCAGGCGTTTTATAGAGTCCTCCACAGCACACTTTTTGCCTACTTTATTTGTGTTACAATTAAAAAGAAAATAACTCAATCATATGATGTTCTATTATCAAGTGAATTTAAATAGAAGAGAGTAGAAATTAACACTAGTGATTTAATCTGAACTGTCTAGAGGCAAAAGCTTATATTAACATTAAATACATCCTATGGTCAATCTTTTAGATTGCTTGAAAAACATTACATTAGGGGCTGATAAGAACAAATGATAATTGCATATCTCACCTTATGTAAAACTTGTTTGCATGTGACAACACCATGAAGGAGAAAAATGCTATAGAGAGGGCTGTGTGACTATGTATGTACCTGAATGCACATATGTTCATGAAGTACACATATTATTTGCAGGAATACTGTAGTAAGTTTTGAGATAACATTTTGTCTATCAGGTAATCTAAATAATTTTTAGGTGGCCAACTGTAGAATTCTAAAAAATTAGGAAAAATTTAAAAGCGAAAAGTGCGGTTGACTTGTATTTGTATTTGTGGACTGTTATTTTAGGGAATTATTTAAATGCTTTGAATGGTGATATGTTGCCTTGTAGCCTGATGTGTGCCTATTTGAGCAGCATGGTTCTGTGATATTGTCTCCAAGGACTGTCTGATGATACCGAACCATTTTCCATGCCATAGAGAGAACCAGTTTTCACTTTTTTAGTCCAAGTACAAAGGGAATACTCTAATTTTAAAGGATTTTTATTATTAATTTAATCCACACAAATGAATACCTTTTACAATAAGCCCCTCATGGTTCCAGCTCAAAGAATAGCTCTGATTTAGCAGGAAGCAGCACTCTTGAATCTACACTCCTATTCTTAAAGCCAGAGCCAACCCTTGGCAGAATACAATGGGAGGTTTATGTCCAACCTAATGTAGGTAGGGCTATGTAAACTCCTTGTCTAGGAGTCTTATTCCATGGAAAAGACAGATGTGTCAAGGGTTCCATACGTCTGCTCCTTAAATATATGCATTCAGGAGGGAGAGTAAGAATTCTGCAGCATCACACAGACAATTCTTGAGTTAGAGAAAATGGCTGTGTATATTTTCCAAGTTTGTCTGGAGCTCTCAGGCACAGGGGTATGACATTAGAACTAGAGTTCCTTCAATTAACTATATACATGTAGAAACATTTGCAGCCAGTGGTTCAGCAAACTATCTATCTCTCTGGCGCATATGATGAAGTCTTTGCTAAAGAATTTCTATTCCTACAAGTAAATTTAGCAGTATCCTAGGAAGTTGACATCCTAATGCCAAAGTCCACCAATCTATGAACACTAGTGGAACATGGTGTTTGATGATCCCACTTTGTAAAATTCTAATGGTGGAAGGTAGGAGGTGACAGTGGCTAGGTTATATTTAAAAAGTCAAATGTTTCTAAAGTAACAAGCATTTTTATGAAATACCATATTGCTTCATAATATCTAGACTAATTTGATCAAGGGTGGATTATTTATTTAGGCAATCAAGGCACATGAAATAATTACTTAATCCCAAGGGCTAAGTAACCTAAATATATCAATTTATGGGCCAGCTGGCTACGAGGTTAGGGCAAGAGTTATAGCTCTATTCAGAGTGAGCTAATGTAAAGTTAAGTGGGGCAGCTTGCAGTACATTTGCTGAGGTGAGATATATTATAATGACTGGAGTGCATTATGGGTTTTCACATTATTAGTAACTATGAATAGTTCAATTTTACATGATTGCCAGAGAAAATTATGATTAAATGCCTGTTTTTACTGTGTGCAGCATTTGAGATTATGTTAATTTCTCTTGCCAGGGCTTGCCTTAAGAGTATAGAAAAACTTTTGGGGGAATATTCTCTTGAATATTAATAAAGATGTCCAAACTAGTAGGTCCCAGGTCACTGTCACCAATTAACTCTTGTAGTTCATTTTGACTAAATCCTGTTCTTCCTCAGGATTAAGTCCCCTTCCCCCAATTTAGAGAAATGAAACCTTATTTTGGCCTTTGAAAATCACCATTGTCTCATTGAACCCCCATTTGAACTGGAAAGCTAAATAGCAGCTCCAGTCTACTGACAAGAGCGGGGAATTCTGTGATTGTCTCTTTGAAGTTTTGTCTGCTGCAACAATGCTCTTGCCTAAACTTGCTTCAGATTTCATATACGTGAGAGAAAAGAGGAGAGACAGAGGAAGAAGTGAGCGGGGGATGGGAGGAACGGAGAAATGGAGGGGGAGGGAATGAGGAGACGGGTAAGTATGGAATCGGAGCAAAGATTACATAAAAAAAAACAGGAATGATGTTATTTTGTGCTTCAAGAGTCCCCCTTTATGCTATTGTCTTTGGTCTCTCTGGAAACGTAAGCCTTATTCTTTATGTATAAGCTCCCCAAGTGTGGAATACAGGAATAAGAGCAACCAAATTTGCTCTTGCCTTAATACCCAGAAGCACACGCCATGTATGGTGGATGAGGATTATGGTTATGGACAGAATTGAGGCTACGAGTCAGCTGGATTTATAACTGGTTAGCGGAGTAGTTTCATTGAAATCCTGGTTTTAAAGTAGAACAAAGAGGCAGATTCTTCCCCAAAGTCCTTAAATAAATAAACAAACAAACAAACAAAATACAGTCCTGACAATAGTTTCTATCAGTATTTAAAATACTGATTTTAGAGCAATGTGAACATTTGAGGGCTTCTATTTTTCTTTATTCTTAAGAACTTCATAAGGCATACAATAAAGTGTTGTAACATCTACCCCCAATTTCTCCCTCCAATACTCACAGTCCCTACAACATGTCGCTTTTCCAACTTACTCCTTTGTCTCTGTCTGCCTTTTTCTTTGTCTGTCTGTCATCTGTCTGTCTCTCCTGTTTCTTTCTGTTATCTACTAAGTCTAGCTAGTGCTGTCCATATGTGCACAGGTATGGGATTCTTCACCAAAGTATGGGAATCCTATCAGTAATTTCAACCTCCAAAAGGAATGGTTCAAACCCTGTCTTAAAAAAAACCAAAAAACAAAAAAACGACAACCTCCCCCAAAAGGAAAAAAAAAGGGATGATACTTCTGAATCCATAAATAATCAGCTGCCAATACTTGCTCTGTAGAGGGTATGGCCTAAAATACTCTACTCCTTTATGCCAGGAAATTAGCTGTCTTGATCTTGTAACCATGGTGTTATGAGTTCATGAGCACAACAGCCATATCATGTTTAGAAGATAGCATTTCACTGCCCTCCGGATCCTACATTCTTTCCACTTCCTCTTCCAAGATGCTACCAAAGCCATGTGTTTATATGTGTTGATTCACGGCTGACTACCCTGTCTCTTATTTTTAGACATATACTTTTTCACCACAGAGGAAACTGGTTTGACCAAAGGTGAGCGCAGCTCAGGTTTCTGGAATAAACATATGCATTTAGAAGACAATTTAACAACATATATATTTATCAAAATACAATAGAATGTTTTATCCTAGAGTCCATGACCTACTCAGCCATAGTTTTTTTTTTAAACTAGGATTACAATACTAGACATGAGATTCCTTCCAGTGGAAGAGTCCTAAAATATAGTCAGTGACCTCATAATAGTCATGCCATGATTGTACCAAATGGGTACATCTTTTTTAGAAGGTCAGTTTTGCACCATGTAGGGACTAGTGCTGAGTAAGACCTTTGGCATCTCTTCTATGATAGCCTCTCTGGTATCTTCTAACACTTTGAAACTTAGTCAGCAGGAAAGAAACTGGTTGATCTGAGATTGATTTCTGTGTCTGCCACTAAGGTGGTGTCTTCAATAATAGGACCGTCCCATGTAGTTCATGTGCATAATGAAGGGTAATGTCAATGGCCTTGCTGTTTCAGAGATCTCTGGGGCCTCCATGCCCTGTAACTAACAGTGAGGTATGCTATGCCTGGCACCATAGTTTTCATGGGTTTTCTTCTTAGAGAGACATTGCTCATTCATTCGGGGTAATCTGTCTGATTTTTTAAAAATACAAAAATGTATTTGGGAATGAACTTATAAACAAGGTGACTGCCTTAAGTTTTTTTCCCCACAGATCTTTAGCTTGGTTGACCCAGTCACTACTCCTTTCTCTCCCCATCCCTCCACTCCAAACAGCCTTTAATCCTTCTATTCTTTCATTTTACATGTATTCTGCTCTACATCTATTTGTTTTTAATTATTTTGTGAGAAATCATGCTTTCATGTGGCTTTTCTGACCCCCGTTCTGTTGGGTTATTTCTAAGCTACACTGGTGATTCCCCCACACTCCCATGATCCTCCTTGTTTAAGTCTTTTCTGCCTTCAGTATTTTATATCTCTGCTTCCCTATCACCCATGATCTTCTGCCCACCCTCCTTTAATGTGCCTCCAGTGAATTCTTTCTAGTTTCCTGGCTTCTACTTTTGATGGAAGTGAAACATGCAAAACAAAACAAAACAAACTTGAAATTAAGATCCACACAGGAGAGAGAATGGAAACATTTCTCATTGTGAGCCTTAGCTACACAGCATACATTTTCCAGTTTCATCTTTTTATGTGAAATTTTCATGATTGTATTTTTCTTTATAGCTGAGTAGTATTCCTTAATTTCTTTTCCATTCATCTGGTGTTGGACATATAGTTTGAATTTTACTTTCTAGCTACCATGAATAGAATAGTAATGAATCTGGATATTCAACTGTCTCTGTAGTAGGGCAGAGAAACAATTGAGTTTAGGCTTAGAAATGGGAGAGAGCCTTGTCACGTGACATGTCTATTTTTTCATGGTATGTCTATTTTTCATATTTTGAGAAATCTCCAGACAAAATTCTGAAGTGGTAGGACTAATTTCATATCCCACCAACAGAGTATATCTTTTTTCGCTACCTATGTGTCTGTATTTGTTCCTTTTTGTATCTCCATGATGGCCATTCTGACTGGGGCAGGACAGAATCTGAAAGCATTTGTAGTTTTCATTTCCCTGATTGCTGGGGTTGTCTAATACTTTTTTAAGGGTTTTTGTAACCACCTACACTTCTTATTTTATTTTCTGTTCAGTCCCATAAAATATTTTTAAACTGGATCATTTGTTTTCTTTATTTAAAGGATATTTTGTATTAGTTCTTCCATCTTTTGTGCCTCTACATAAAATTATTAATTCTTGTTTTTTATGTATCTGAAAAATAGCATTGGAATTTTGATTGGTGTTTCATAGAATGTTTATGTAGCATTTAGTGGGAGGCTCATTTTCACAATATTATTTTTCCAATCCATGAGCACAGGATGGCTTTCTATCTTCTACTGTTATTTTTTTTTCAATTTATTTCTTCAGTGTCTTAAAATTTTATCATAGGGAAATTTGGTCTTTTTTGGTTTTGTGAAGAGGATTATTTCCTTGACTTCTTTGGCATTCTGCTTGTCACTGATACATAGGAATGCTACTGATATTCAATTATTAACTTTGTGTCTTTCCACTTTGTTGAAATTATCAGCTCTAATAGATTTGGTGGAGTCTTTATGGGCGCTATGTGAAAAGTCATATCATCTACAAACAGTGATACCTTGACTTCTTCCCCTATTCATAAACCTTTTATTTCCTTCTCTTGCCTTACTGCTCTAGCTAAGACTTCAAACACCAAACTGAATCATTTGGAAGGAATGGAGAAAGCAGGCATTATTTGCCTTGTTCCTGATCGTAGTGGGGATTCTTTGAATTTTTCTCCATTTAGCATAATACCGTTGCCTACAGGTTTGTGATGTATGGCCTTTATTAGGTTGAAATATGCTCCCTAGCCTCTCCATGACTGTTTGTAAGGGATGTTGGAAATGTCGAAGGCATTTTCTGCATCTAATGGGATGCTCACGTGATCTACTTCTGTCTTTGAGTCTATTTATGTGATAGATACCATTTATTGATTTACATGCGTTGAATTATCTCTGTGTCTCTGGAATGGAATCAACTTGGTCTTGAAGAAAATCTTTCGATATGAACTTGCATTAGGTTTGTAAAGTGTTTTATTGAAAAACTTGAATCTGTGCCCATCTGTAAGCTCTGTCTGTAATTTTCCTTTCTGTTGGTTTTCTTGTGGCTTTGATATTAGTATGGTGTTGGCTTCATAAAAGAGCTCGAGGGACTTCCTTCTTTTTCTATCATGGAGTAACTTGAGTAGTGTTGGTATTGATTCTTCTGTGAAGTTCTGGTAGAATTCTGTAGTAAACATATTTGGTCTTGGGATTTTATAGTTGCAAGCTTTTTTACTGCCACTCTAATCTTGTTACTAATAGTTTACTTGGATTAATCTAGATGTGGAGTAGGAATTCAGAATTTTAGAGGCTTTTAATATAATAGAATATAGTTATTTTTTTTTTATTTTGATTTTGAAAGGGGATCTCATTGTGTAGCCTTAGATGGCTTGGAACTCAGAAAGTAGACTAGGCTAAACACACTTGCCTCTGATTTATAAATGCTGGGATTAAGGGCATGTGCCACAACATCTGGCTGTAATAGAAATTTTAACAATATTTTCTTAGGAGTTTATTTTTTTTTTATAAAAACTTCACTGGTATCTGTTTTAATGTCTCCATTTTTTTGTTCCTGATTTTATCAATTTTTGATGTCTTCTTTGTAGGTTATTGGGCTAAGGGTTTGTCAAGCATTTCTGTATTTTCAAGTACCAATTCTTGTTCACTGATCTGTTTCGTGAAATTTAAAGATTTTCTACCTACTTATTTTGATTATCTCTTCCTGTCTAATGTTTTAGTGTTTGGTTTCTTCTTGTTTTTGCAAGGCCTTATGATTCATAATTGAATTAGTGACATGTAGTAAATATTCCTTTCACAACTACCTTTATTGTGTTCCACAGATTTATGTAAGTAGTTTTTCATTTTCTTTCAATTTTAGAAATTTTATTCATATTTTGATTTCCCCAGTGACATAGTTATTATTCAAAAGTGTATTCTTTGGATTTTATAAGCGTATATAATCTTTTGTAACTTTTATTGCTGCTGCAATCTTGTTTTCTCTGGGCTGGGGTCACACAATAGAATATATGATACTGTCTCAATTTTCCTGTATTTGTTGAAACTTTAGGTCTCAACCTACTAGGTGATAATTTTTGAAGAAAGTTTTATAATCTGCTAAGGAATATTTGTGTTCTTTCATGTTTGGGAGGAATGTCCTATAAATGCCTGATAAGTCCACTCAATTTAGGATGTCATTTACTGCCAATGTACCTGTGTTTAGTTTTTGTTCAAATGGCCTGTCTATAGGTGAGAGTAAAATATCAAAATTACCAGCTATCATTGCATTGGAATTAATCATTGGTTTTACATTTAGCAGAAAATTTGTTTTTTGCTTTTTTTTTTTTTTTACACGTTTAGGACTGCAATTTTCTCTGTGCATTGTTTCTTTGATGAGTATGACTTGACCTACTTTGTCTATTTTAATTTGAAGTCTATTTTTTGTAATATTAGATAGTATAACTAAACCTGCTTGTGTCCTCATTCATTTTCTTGGGATACTGTTTTCAACCTCTTACCTAAAGTTGTGATCTATTGTTGATGGTAAGGTATGTTTCTTGAATGAAGGCAACAAAAGGATTCTGTTTTCTGATTTAATCTGTTAGTCTGTGTCATTGGTGGGATGGATAAGTAAGATTGCTAATAGAGTTATGACTGAAATATATCCGTTAATGTCATTTTTGCTTTTGTATATTTTTAGAATTATTTTATTGACAAACTTAGATTTAATTATTTATTTATATTTCATTCATTCCCTGTGACTTCATGGGTATTTTATTCTTTTCAGACTGAATTATTCTGTTCAGCATCCTCTACAGAGCAATCTTAGTGATTATAAGGTTCTTTAGTTTGTTTCAATCATGAAAGCTTTTGTTTTTCTTTATACTTTAAAGGATACTTTTATTCAATATTACTTTAATATACCTTCTAGCTTTAAAAGTTTCTAGTCACTTGTCATTCCAATGGACCTACCTTTATAAGTGACTTGATCTTTCTCTTTCACAGCTGACAGCTTTTCTTTATTCTGTTTGTAATATTTTAACTATACTATATCAAGGGGAGTTTCTTTTCTCTTCCTGTCCATTTGAGTTCTGTGGACCTCTTGTACTTGGCTGGATATTTTTTTCTTTAGGTGTAGGAAATTTTCTTTTATTATTTTATTGAAAATACATTTTATGTCTCTGATGTGGCATTCTTCTCCTTTCTTCAATGCTCATAATTTGTAGTTTGGGTCTTTTCATGGCACTGTAAAACTCCATGTGGTATTAGTGGTGTTTATAAACTTATCGTTGTCCTTTATTGAGTAATCAACTCGGCTATCTTGGCTTCTAACTACAGAACACTCTCTTCCATATGATCCTTTCTATTGGTAATGCTTTCTTCTGTGGTTTTTATTTAGTTGTTGTTGTTGTTGTTGTTGTTGTTTTTGTTTTGAGTTTTCATTGTTACCATCATTTTACTTTGGTTTTTCTTCAACATTTCAGTTTTTTAAAAGTTCATTTTCTTATTTCATTCAACTTTTTGTCTTTGTTCTGTTGGAGTTCATTCATGTCTTCTTTGGATTGTTTGACTACAGTTATGATTACTCTTTTAAATTCTGTATATGGATATCTTTCTAGATTGTTCTGTAAACAATCTAGGTCTCCTTGGTGTGTATTATTATATGATTGGGAGAAAGACATGTCACTGTGTGTGTGTGTGTGTGTGTGTGTGTGTGTGTGTGTGTGTGTGTGTGTGTGTGTGTTCCTGTCTTGGGACTTAAAAATGTTGAGTTAGTTTTTTTCCTCCCCTTTAATGTTTTTCGAAGTTTACTCCCTTTTTATGTGTTAGTGGTACAGTTTACTATTCGGGAGAAGATAAAATCTTTGTGTGTTGAGGTGTTGCTTTGCTCTGTGAGATTGCATTTAATGTCAGAGGTGATATCCATAATCTTTCCTTGAGAGTCAGTTATATTAATTATATTCTAGGTCAGGGTTGGCTTCCTGCCTGGCTAGCAACTTTTTTGTGGAGGTTCAGAAGTATCTATCCCTGTGGGCCTTACTCTAAGGCTAATGCAGTTTCCTCCATGCACCTACAACTTTGACCAATATGAATTGTAAAAGTCACACATCTGTGGGGCCTTAATGCGTCCCTACATGGGCCTTAATGTGAAGAATCAGGTTCATACTCCAAATCTTCAGCATCTGCTACTCTGGTATGTCCTGAGACTACAACCTGGTACATGGGACTTCTTGTGTGCCCGTGTGTCTGTATGCTTCACCTGGGATTACTTGTTGGACTTCTAAGATCCTAATTTTGATGTTGGGGATGTGGTTCATTGTGACTGTACTTGCTGAGTATGCATAAAGTTCTGGGTTCAACATGTAGCAGTAAAAATCTTCATAAAGTTTGCATATTCATATAGTTTGTTGAAGCAGCGAATATTAAGCATTCCTATAGACAATTCAAAATACTTCTGAATAACAGAACATCTGTCACTCTCTCTTCATTCCATTCATTTGAATATCCTCTTATAGAAGAGTCAAAGACAAGTAAAAGCCCATGAGTCTATCTTATAGTTTTCTGTGCAACCGCAGATTATTTTGGAACTAGTAGTCCCTTCATCCTATTAATCTGTAAGGTATTTCAACAAGAAAGTCACTGAGAGGTCTACATCAGAATACAGTTGGAGACTTATGGACTACACCTGCACATAAGTATCCACAAGTTATAACTTCCCATCCTCAAGCGTGATACTTGCCTGATAAATACGTATAAATATAGCCTGGTAGGCCTTTAGTTCCTGTTTTGAACCAGAATAGAAAAGCTGTTTATGAGAAAGTGCTTTGAAGCCTGCCTGACGTGCGATGAAAGCCTTGAGTTAGGAGACATTTGGCATCTGTGTGGGCTTGGAAGACAGCTGGATCTCAAAGGCTTCAACTACTACCTCAGGCGTGAGTCACAAATTACCCAGCAGTGTCACTCACAGTAAGAACATTATGAGACATGAAATTTTATAGCCTGCTAATTTGTTAACATTGATATTCTCCTGCCTCCTCCCTCTTAACTTCGGCACCACGCTTAAATGTAAGAACTTGATGATTCTTTGGTAGAAGTAAAGGGAGGATAAAGAGGATAGGTATGAGATGGAGGGTAAAAGACTATGACCCACCCTGTGGCCAGTTCTGGTGATGGGGAGTGCCCAGAAATTCAAGAGCTTAACTGCTGCCTTATGTGAAAGGAAAAGAAAGTTGGTTGAAATCTGGGTCTCTGAAAGTGAACCAAAGTCAAATGTGGCAGACAAGGTGCTGTTGAACCTCTGGGCACCTGAAGGTGAGGGGGAAGGGATACCACTCTTTGGTCTTATGGATCTAACTTATTTCAGTTTCTATTAATGATTTTATCAAACATCTGAATAGATGGCTCATTAGTTGGATACCACTGGTATCAGAAAATCAGCAAGCAAACAAGTGAACAAAATGCAAAGTCAAAATACTTAGTCAAACTTATTCAGACAAGAATCGTAATAGATTATTGTGGAAAAGAAATGGAAGGAGGGCCTGGACTTTTATGAAAAAAGTGTGCTGAAACTTGAAGCCATTGGGTGCAACAAAATGTGTGGGAACCATTTTCTTCAAAAGTGATTAAGAATGATTTTTATGTATCCCTGAGGCAGGTGCTTTATATATCATCTTCTGGAGGCCAATAGTTTCATATTCAAATCATGGGCTGCCATTCTGCTGAGAGGAACACAAACCCCTTGTAAGTCCAGGTAGCATCATAAAAGTTTGTATTTATTAGATGTCGATTACTCCACTGTCATCAGTGGCGTGGATAACAATAGAGTCAGTTCTCAGTTTGCAGAATTCTGCTTACTCTTGACTTTGGAAATCATTTCTGGAATCTCCCTTAGTAAGTCAAAAGACAACCTTGTCAATAGAAGGTAATTTGGGAACCACTGACTGACAGGTGTCATGCAGCCTCTCAGGTCCTTTTGTGTTCTTCTCAATGGCTTTCCCCTTTCTGGTTCTTTTGGTGGGTGCTTCACATATTTCTGACTTCCCTTAACCCCCTGCCCCTAAACTACTCCCAAATCCCTCATTGTTACAAGAAACTTGATTTAAGAATAACAGAGAGCTCTTGCAATCCCCTCCCCTTTTCCCCACTAAGTATTCAATGACCTCTGTCCTTGCATCGCTCCTGCCTTCTGCTTTCTTTATCTGTTTCCTTTTCACTATGGGTTCCATTTTCTTCCCTATGCATGTGCTCCAAATTTCCCTGTCCCTCACCCCACAGTTTCTCACACAACCCTGTCTGTTCTGCAACTTTACAAGTTGTTTCCCCCTCCAACAATATAATTGCTAAATACAAAGTATGTACTTGTTGTGTTTTTCCCCAAGTCATTTTCATTGCACGTCCCACAGCAATTGAGCTTCCATTTCTTTCTAATGAAGATCTCCTCCAGTGCTCAGCACCATCTACTTCCTCGTTGTTAGATGTGTGCTCATCATTTCAGTTATTCATGTTTAATTTTGAAATAACCATTTGGCAAGTATTTTGCTCCCGGCATTATTTGAAGCATTGCCACATATATTATTTGATCTAGCAACAGCATGATCTTGTGCATTGATCAGTGAGTTTCATAATTTATGAAGAGGAAATACAACTTCATTAGATAACATTGACAAGTTCTTTACCAGGACTTCTTTTCCTCTTAGTTCCTGTAAAATGACTTTTTTGTTTTTATTTTTATCTTTTCTCCACAATTTAAATCAATCCCATCCACCTATGTGGCTGTCTCACTATCCATTCATCTTGTGCTACTGACTTGTATGCATCCCACTGCATATTTCATACTTCTCAGTCATAGTCAAATGAAATCTAACCCATTATCTTTCACATTTTCAGTGGACATCTACACGATGTATATTACACACCGGGGTTTTGTCTTGTGTTGTGAGGGCAATACCATAAGTAGTGCATGACCCTGACTTTAAGGATCATGAAATGGAAGTGCCAACAACTATAATACAGAGTGTAGGTGCAAGGAAGAAAGCATGAGAAATAAGAGAAGGGGCTTTTAGCTGTCTGGTGGTTTGATGGAAATCTTCCAGAGAAATGTAATGCTGTTATTGTTATTGTTTTAAGTCTGTGAAAGAATTTCTAAGTAGAAAAGGAAAGAGGAATGTGCTGTTAATTGCACTTGGACCAGCACATGCAAATGTGTGTAGGCTTTAAAGAAAGAATGTCACATGAAGAACCATATAGCTTCCTCTTCTAAGTCACTATTAGGTTATTTATCTAGGAAGCTTCTGGATTTCTCCACCACTAACAAATGATGTTGCCCTCAGTATTGCTAACTGTTTCCCACTGGTCTTTTGAGCCTGTTATATCCTCTCTTTCTACAATCAGTACTCCGATTAAAGTTCTCATAAATTAGTGTGGATGATTTGTTGCTAAAGATTTGATTAAAAATTGTATGTTCTCTGTAATCAAGTAATTTACTTTGTTCAATAGATGTATGCCTGTACATGTTAGTGTCTTGTTATATTAAAGTTGCACTGGCTTTGGATTTTGAAACATAACTAAACTTTTACTTCATTATGTTATACTTTGTAGTGCCAAGGATCAAATTTAAGGCCTTATGCAGGTTAGACAAACACTGTACCATGTAGCTCTTCTTGCATTACACCATCAGGACAGAGACATTTTGAAAACTACCCTGTCAATGTGAAATTGATTTTAAAAAGAACTCGCTATTTTTCGCAACTTGTGGAAAGTATTCTTGTCATTAAAGCTGTCTGGGAAACGGTGGTTATATCAAGTGGAAGAAGGCTCAAGGGGATCAATGAGGGTAATTTAGAGAGGCATGTGAGGGGAAGAATATGTCAATGTGTCAGAGAAAGGGCTTGGGATGTGGAACTTATTTAAGAAACTATGAACAGAGCCTATTTAGCCAGGCAGAAAGAAAAGGAAATACTGGCAGGGGTTGTTCTTATGCAACCATGTTTCAGCTGTTCTGGACCATGAAATGAGGTGGTTCCAAATGAGTCTTAATAGCTTTCATAGAAAGCTTCTGTATGAAAACGATTTAGTTCTTCTCTCCCACCCCCCAATTTAGCCTCAGTGTAAAGTTATAGGCAGTGATGATTGTTGCTTTATTTTATGAATGAAAGAAGCTGAGGCAGAGAAGCTAAGAGCTTTGGTTAGATAAGAGGAGTCACAAATTAACTAACCTGCTTACGCCTGTGCCCTGAGATCTCTTCTTCTTTTTTTTTTTTTTAATATTACAATTTTTTTTATTAACTTGAATATTTCTTATATACATTTCGAGTGTTATTCCCTTTCCGGCTTCCGGCAACATCCCCTCCCCCTCCCCTTCCCTTAAGGGGGTGTTCCCTCCCCACCTCCCCCCCATTGCCGCCTCCCGCAACAGTCT